>NC_061111.1:211537264-211541177 GCF_002878395.1 Capsicum annuum | reverse complement strand
TAACCTCCATGGTATCATGAATAGTAGACTCAGTCAGTTACCGAACTTATCTAACTCAGTCTAGTCCAGTCCAGTCCAGTCTAATCAATCAGTGTCATTCAGTTGGGAGTAGAAACTAACACTGAGCGAGTGTAGAGGTGATGACTTCTCCCGTCAGGATGGAAGAGTTGTTAGTACTAGTCTTATACTATAGCACTACATAGTCAGCGTAGGAGGTAAGGAGTCACTCGTCAGATTAAGGCTTGGATATTCAGTCTAGTCCAGTCCAGTCTAATCAATCAGCGTCATTTAGTTGGGAGTAGAAACTAGCACTGAGCGAGTCTAGAGGTGATGACTTCTCCCATTAGGCTGGCGGAGTCATTAGTACTAGTCTTATACTATAGCACTACATAGTCAGCGTAGGAGGTAAGAAGTCACTCATCAGATTAAGGCTTGGATATCTCCCAGGGGTTACCCATCAGATTAGGCTTGACTAATTATTTGGGATCACCCATCAGATAGGTTTAACCACAGCAGTGTCTTTACCCGTGGCATGGTACTGGCGCCCTTCAAACTAGGGTTATAGGTTTGACCCACTCAATTTATTCAGGGGGCATGTCGGTTAAGTGAGAACTCCTATAGTTTCAGTTTCAATTTGAGTCTTCAGAATAAAACTCAGTTCAGTTATATAGAATTAAGACTGTTAGATACACTTACTTAGTTATCAGTAATTTATATTATCAGTAATTTTAGTTTATCAGTATATTCAGTAATCAGTTATCAAATTTAGTTCCAGTATACTTAGTTACAGTATGCACAGTATATTCAGTAGTTACAGATCCTCCATGTGTGCTAATCCAGCTCTTGCATATCATTCAGTTAGTTATTGTTCATGCATATAAACCCATGCATTCAGCCTTACCTTATTTAACGTACCAGTACATTCCCATGTACTGATCGCTTACTCGTTTCTTACGCTATGATATCTTATATCATAGGTTCGGATGCTCAGGTTCCTGACTGCACATAGCCAATTCCAGTTATCAACAGAAGTCATAGTAGTGAGTCCTCATACGCTGAGGATGTTAGATTACTTTAGTACATTCAGTAGTTTATTATTTTTGTAGTCGGAGTTAGTTTGGTAATTATCCCATAAACTTCATATTCAGACAGTTAAAGGCTTTTCAGACTAGAGTATTTCAGATAGTTGTTCAATATTTCAATATTCTATTCAGTTTTAATTATAGTATTTTGAACCTTATGGCATTTCAATCCATCTTTTGCATTATTACAGTATCTTTATTCAGTGCTCACAACAGGTACCAGTCATGGGTTAGCTTGTGGTCCTTTTGGTCATAAGTACCGTGCATCGTCTGGGGTATAGACTTAGGGATTTACAAACTTGGTATCAGAGCCTAAGGTTCAACTGTGTCCTAGGAAATTTGAAAGCTGCATCTAGTAGAGTCTTGTACATGGGTATGTAGCGCGCCATACTTATGGACAGGAGGCTATGCGATGTTTTAGGATAAGTTTCCCTTCTTTCAAGTATTCATGTCGTGGGAGTAAGAATAATCTCAAATTAAACTCTCAGTTTAATCCTTTTCTTCCTTTTAGTTACATAACCTTTCTTAGTGCTTACATCAGTAGATAAATCTATTCCATCCAGACGAGTATACAAAAATTGCTCGATTACAGTATTTCAGAAAATCCCTTCAATTAATTTCTATAATAGAGTCATTCCATTTCAGTTTCTTGATGAACTAGTCCTTAGATAAAGAAGTGGTACCTCAGTTTCAGATGATTTAAGTTTGAATCTCTAGATTGACCTGTCGAAAGAAAAGTTGAGAATTCTTAGTTAGTCAGTATTGAGGTTGCTATATGATGATTGTTGGGATAATAGAAAACTAAGAATTTTATGTAAGAAGAAAGTACTAACAGTGGACCTTATATTATCAGGTGCAGCCCTTCAGGATTAGTTCAGTGTTTATGAGTATTGTTGTATCTCGGGCTCTAGAGTAAAGTGGTTTCAGTTCGATTTAGAATTTATTAAGAGGTTCACAGACTTAGAACAACGACTTTAAGATAAGGGGGAGATGGTAGTATAGTACATGGTATAAGACCATGCATGCTTACAGTTCCTAGTATAAGGAGTTTCAGTTCACTCTGTAGTACGAATCAGGTTCCATAAGTTCAAAAATCTCAAACTCAGGTCACGTAGTTTATGACGCATGTATTCATATTTCCCAGTATGCTCAGTTCCCATGACTCATATTACACTCTTAATGTTCCGTGAAATTCAATTTATGTCATGTGTTCCTAAGGTCTCAGTAGTGTGTCGAAGTCATTCAGTCGTGCTTCAGTTAGATAGTGTCTCGTACATCATGACAGTCTTCCTTAAATGTACTCAATCCCCTATTTAGTACCGTTACAAACTTGTTATCAGTTACCGTCTCATATTATTCTCATGTTAGTCATGTATTTCATGAATCAGTTTTAGCCATGTAATCATGCATCAGATATGCATGTTCAGTATGTAAGTTCAGTTTATCAGACCAGTCACATAATTATGCTTTAATTGTGCATGTCTAGTTCAATACATAAACTCAGTCTGTCAGTATTCTCTCAGCTTAACTAGACACATTCGAGGACAAATGTTCTCAAGCGGGAGATATTGTAATACCCCATAATTTTCGAGCTCAGTTTAGTCTTCAGTACGTGAGAATCCCTAAGTAGAATTTTTGTTCTAGGCAGAATTTCCTAGATTTAGACCCACTATCTTATAGGAAATTTAGTCAGCTTTATAATGATATAAAATTTACCTATATCCGATAACCGGGTAAGAAGTTATGACTATTTTAAGTTCCAGTCATAAAACACCATCATTTCAGGCAGTAGCGCATCGCGCCATAGGTCCAAATAACAATGGTCAATTTCCAGTGTGACTCCTCAATCTCACCGTGTTGTGGAGCGCCTCCAATTCTCAATTGTCCAAATCCAGTAAGGTTCCGCAATTACGCCATGTCGCGCCGTCAACCCAGTTCCCATCTATCAGTTTCTAGTGACACGAAGCGGTAGCGGCGCATCGTGCCAGGCCCCAAATCGAAAATTTTGACAAGAAATTAAAGTTTCATCCAAGGTTAAATTAGTTTTTTCCCATGTATTTAATCCGCCCAAAAATGTGAGATTTAATCCATAAAAAATGTATTTAGGTCATTATTAACTCACTTTTCCCCAATTTAAGATATTCTCTCTCAAAGATATAAAACCCTAGCCTCCAAGTTTCAAGAGAAATCTCAAGAATCCCTCAAAAAGTCTTTAAGAACTTAAAGAATTAAGATTCTCAGGCATGTTAGATGTTCATTCATGGATCCTTACCTTCCATAGAGCCTAAGAATACCCTTTTCAAAATATAAGACTTTGGATTCCATGCTTTCTATGTTTGAATTGAATTGAATTCATGTTTCATGTTATTGTTGGGTATTCGTCCATGATTTAATTACAAGTTTTCATGGAATTAATCATTATATGTATTGAATTGCATGATCTTCATGATAAACCTTACTATGTACAAGTTGATTGATGTATCCATGATCACCTTGTGTGTTTACTATTATGTGACCTAAGCATGCTCCCCAAGTGTTTATCTAAATGTCTAAGTGAATGAAATAGTGTCATTATACCATGAAAGCATGTAAACCCCATTCATGTACTAATCAATGCTTCCCAAGTGTTTGTTTAAATGCCTTAATGAGTGTAATTCATGAACATGTAGCCATAGTCATGTTTCCAAAACTTGTGCCATGATTTACTTTTAATGTTATTGAGTCCTGGGGATAATCAACACTTGACAATCTAGCTGTTTACCTAGAGCTTTAGTAATTACAGAGTAACCTCCATGGTATCATGAATAGTAGACTCAGTCAGTTACCGAACT
>NC_061111.1:211479093-211534264 GCF_002878395.1 Capsicum annuum | reverse complement strand
TCAAACATAGAAAGCATGGAATCCAAAGTCTTATATTTTGAAAAGGGTATTCTTGAGCTCCATGGAAGGTAAGGATCCATGAATGAACATCTAACATACCTGAGAATCTTAATTCTTGAAGTTCTTGAAGTCTTCCAGAGGGATTTTTGAGACTGCTCTTGAAACTTGGAGGCTAGGGTTTTCTATCTTTGAGAGAGAATGTCTTAAATTGGGAAAAAGTGAGTTAATAATCACCTAAATACGTTTTTTAGGGATTAAATCCCACATATGGGTGGATTAAATACATGGGAAAATACTAATTTAACCTTGGATAAAACTTTAATCTTTTGTCAAAATTTCTGATTTTGGGCCCTGGCACAACGTAGTGCTATTGTGTCGTATCACTGGGCTGACGGCATGATGTGGCATAATCGCGGACCCCTACTGGATTTAGAAAGTTAGGAATTGGAGGCCCTCCGTGATGCGGTGAGATCATGGAGTCACATTGGAAATTGTCAATTTTCATTTGGACCTATGGCGCGACGCGCTACTGACTAAAATAATGGTGTTTTACGACTGAAACTTAAAATAGCCATAATTTCTTATTCGTTTATCAGATCTGGGCAAATTTTATATCATTGGAAAGCTGATTGAATTTTATACAAGATGGTGGGTCTAAATCTATGAAACCCCACCTAGAACAAAAATTTTACTTAGGAATTCTCTTGTACTAAAGACTAAACTAAGCTGGGAATTTACGGGGTATTACATATATATAGTCTCTTATTAGGTCATTTCTCTTTAGTTATTGAATGATGAAAATATCAGACATTGAAAATTCTCTCTCTTGAGAGTAGACCACCTTAGTGTAGTTCTTAGTTAGGGCTTGGATTAGCTATTGTAGCTTAGGATTTGGAAAAGCCAATATTTTTCTTTGCTTGGAAACGGTTGATCTTGTAATGATTGATTCCCTTGGTGGTCACCGTAAGAAATTGGTGCTTATTAATGTATTTTGTAGAGGTTTTAGAGTTTAATATACTCTTTAGTTGCTACATTATGTGTCCTCTTTTTCGTTTAAGTTTGTTTTTGTTGTTTTTATTTAGTGTCTTGTCATGTGAACTATTTTGCGAAGATTGTGGGCTTTTTTATGCTCATTTAGATACCATTTGGTATCACATACTTTATTACAAATACAGAAAATAATGATATGGGTGAAAATGTAGATGATTATGAAGGTATGTCTATAATAACTCAAATTAGAACAATTTCATAAGCATACTTTTTATATGTATTAATTGTCATTAATAAGATTCTTATATTCATTTTACAGAGGTTGATATAGAATACTCATGTATTGATAATGAAAGTACGAAAAATTGTTATGATCTTTTATATCTAATAGATAGTCATGAAAATTTGACAATTCAAAACAACCTTACATTTGACTATTTGATTAATAGATTACTGAGATATAAGAGATTTAATTTTTGAATGTGTTCATTGTGGTGGTTACTTCTGGTATGAAGAAAGGATCAAGAAGAAGTTAAAATCTAAAAGACCAGAGTTCTCTTTGTGTTGTCTCCATGAAAAAATAAACTTACCAAAGCCAGAAGAGCCTCCTCCAATTTTAAGACAGTTATTATTTGAATCAGGTGACAAACAATCTTTTTACCACACTTCATTAATAATTATCATCAAGTATACATCTTCATTAACCAATTATTATTTATTCATGTCCAAAGAGTAACCAGTTCAAAAATAATATTAGAAGTTATAACTCTACGTTCTCATTTACAACAATGGGAGGAAAAGCTGATGCTTTGATTAATCAAACAAGAGGACCAAAAGCTTTCATACTATGTGGGCAAAACTATCATAAAATTGGAAGTTTATTACCCCCAGAAGGATCCACTCTAAAATTTGCATAATTATACATCTACGATACTAAAAATGAAGTGCAAAATAGAATTCACGCATTAAGGTTAGTATTCAATAATTCTTTATTTATTATACTAATGAATACTCTAATTAATTAAAAAAATATTTTCTATTCTTATATAGTCGAGGTGAGAGCATAAACAAACACCATGCTGAAATTGTTCAAGATTTGAAATAAATGCTTGATGAGCACAATGTCTTGACAAATTTATTTAAAATGGTAAGAGATAGATTTCAAGAAGATTCTCATAATAATGTTAGACTCAGGTTGATAGGAAAGTAAAGATATGATGGAAGAAGATACAATTTGCCAACTATTTCAGAAGTCGCAACTTTGGTGGTTGGAGATTTTGATGTATCACGATGTGATAGAGATATTGTTGTTGAAACCCAAACTGAATTGCTCTAAAGAATAAATGAGTTAAATTCTTCCTATTTATCTCTCCAATATCAATTACTTTTTCCATATGGTGAAGATGGTTATAGAGAGGATATTGTTTTAAATGAAAAGGATGAATTAAGTCGAGGAATAAAATTCATTAGCATGAGTGAATTTTTTTCTTACAAAATTCAAGAGAGGAATGGTGAAGTACCAACAATTGTGAACTCAAAAAGGTTATTTCAATAATTCTTGGTAGATGCTTTTACAATGATTGAATCTTCCAGGTTGAAATATTTTAGAACTCATCAAAAATAATAGCGTGTTGCAATGTACAAAGAATTAGAAGATGCAGTTTATAGGGAGAGATTGATCCTTCTTCTCATGATAAAAGGGTAATTATATCATCCAGCTTCATTAGGGGTGCACGATATATGATTCAACATTATCAAGATGCTATGTCAATCTGCAAATGAGTTGGATATTCAAATTTATTTATCACATTTAATTGCAATCCAAAGTGGCTAGAAATTATCAGATTCTTAAATAGTAAAGGCTTACAACCAGAAAATCGGCCTGACATTTTTTCAAGGGTATTCAAAATAAAATTAGATCACTTAATAAAGAATTTGAAAGAGAAACATATATTTGGAGCAGTTAAATCAGGTACAAAATTCACTTTTTATAATAAATTATTATTATTATTATCATTATTATTATTATTTAAAAATAACTATTTTACTATTCAAATTTATAATGATACGTCAGGTTTGTATCCTAACTTCTAGATAGTCCGCTATAAGATTTTAAATTTTTGTTTGAAATTATTACATATAATGTATTACATTTAATGCAGTGATTTATACTACTGAATTTCTAAAGTGAGGGTTACCTCATGCGTACATATTATTGTTTCTTCATAATAAATGTCTAACTGTAAGAGACAAGATCAAAGAATTTCAGTAGAAATACCAGATGAATTGACTGACCCTCATTATTACAAAGCCGTGAAAAAATTCATGATACATGGACCATGTGGTCTTGCTAGGAAATCATCTCCACGCATGCAGAATGGTCAAAGTTCAAAAAACTTTCCAAAGAAGTAGGTTGAAAATGCCACAATCGATGAAAATGGATATCCAGTTTATAAAAGAAGGGAGGATGGCAGAACTATTAAAAGAGAAGGTTCATATTAGGATAACAGGTATGTGGTACCACACAATAGGTATTTGTTATTAAATTATGGTGCACATATTAATGTTGAATGGTGCAATCAAACGAAATCAATAAAGTACTTATTTAAGGACATAAACAAGAGAAATGATCGTGTAACCGTAGCTTTTACACAAAGTGAGCATGATAAAGATTTAGTACAAATTGATGAAATTGACATGTATTATGACTGTCGATATATTTCTCCCTGTGAAGCTGCCTGGAGAATTTTTGGATTTCCGATCAACCATAGACAACCTTTAGTAAAAAGGCTTTCTTTTCATCTACCTAATGAACAACAGGTTATTTTCTCTGATAGTGATCCAATTGATGTTGTTATCAATAAACCAAGTGTACAAGAATTATAATTTTTAAGTTGGTTTGAGGCAAACAAATCAATTGAAGAAGCAAGACAGTTAACTTATACAAAATTTTCTCTTAAATTTGTATGGAATAAAAAATTAAAAGAGTGGAAAGAAAGAGATAATTCTGCTTTTCTATTGGTAGAATATTTTTGGTACCACTAGATAGTGAAAAGTTATATTATCTCAGAATGTTGTTGAATATCATTAAAGGTCCTAAGTGTTATGAAGATCTGCGCATAGTAAACATTAAAGCTCATCTAATATTTAGAGATGCATGTTACGCATTGGTTTATTAGATGATAACAAAGAATATGCGGATGCCATAAAGGAAGCAAGTAATTGGGAAATGCCACCTTATCTAAGAAAGTTATGTGTTATGCTTTTGTTATCCAAGTCAATGTCTCGACCAGAATTTGCTTGGGAGGCAACATGGATTTTACTATCTGAAAATATTTTACATAAAGTAGGACGAGTGATGGACAATCCAGGTACACAAATTTATAATTTAATATAATTTTTATAATTTATAATTGTTAAAAATTTAATTATAATTTTTCTGCATTTATAATTCTTTAAATTATATCTAAAAATTTGAATGCTCCATATATTCTTTAAATTTGAATTTTTCAAAGTAAAGTTGACTAAAAAAGTTTCAGTGAAATCATTTTATAAATATAAAATTTTAAACTAAATCATTTTATAAATATAAATTTTTAAACTGACCATTCTTTCATAGGGAATAATTATTTGAGTAAACCTATAGAAAAATCATAAGTCAATTCTCATAAATTTTTCTAAAGTGTTTATAATAGAAGCACCTTTAGTATTGATAGATTTCTCAATATTTTTTAAAAAATTATCAGTGAATTACCTTTTTCACGGGAATTGACCTAAAAAATAGTAGAAATAAAAAATTGTTGTCTGCAAAAGTTTGAAAATTTGTTAAAAGATTGTGGAAGAAGTTTTCAGAATTTCTCAACAATGTCAAAACCAACTTATTATGCAGAACAACTTGATTTTATCAATAGACTAATCCTTGAGAAATTGCGTTATAATAAAAGCTCCATGTCCGAAGAACATGAAGAACTTTTGAATAAATTAACAGAGGAGCAAAAGTTAGTTTATGACAGAATCATAACAACAGTGAAGCACAACAAAGGAGATTTTTTTGTTTTATTAGTCATGGAAGAACTGGAAAGACTTATATTTGGAGGAATTTGTCTTCAGCAATAGCATCTAAAGGAGACATTATTTTAACAGTTGTGTCTAGAGAAATTGCATCCCTTTTATTATCTGGAGGTTGAACAACCCATTCAAGATTTGTTATCCTACTCAATGCAACTAAAGATTCTACATGTAATATAAAACAGGAAAGTCCTCTTGTAAGTTTGATTATGAAGACAAAATTAATTATTTTGGATGAGGCATCAATGATTCATAGATATTATTTTGAAGATCTTGACAAAACTTTAAGAGATATTATTAGATTTGAAGATGTATCTAATTTAGATCGTCCTTTGGAGGTAAAATAGTTGTTCTTGGTGGTTACTTTAGACAAATTCTACCAATTATTACAAAAGATAACAGACAGAATATTGTAAATGCTACCCTTAATTCTTCATATTTGTGTGCTAACTATCATTTT
This sequence comes from Capsicum annuum, assembly GCF_002878395.1. Taxonomy (NCBI): domain Eukaryota; kingdom Viridiplantae; phylum Streptophyta; class Magnoliopsida; order Solanales; family Solanaceae; genus Capsicum; species Capsicum annuum. The sequence goes on along the minus strand of NC_061111.1, from coordinate 211,528,746 downwards.
CTAAAGCTAACAAAGAATATGAGGTTAGAAGGTAATCATGCAGAATCAGATTTGAATGATCAAAGAGAATTTACAGATTGGATTTTAGCAGTTGCAATGGTATTATTGGTAATTCAATTGATGGAATTGAAAATATTTCTATTCTTGATGATCTTCTTATAAGTGATTGTGAAGATCCAATTACTGCCATTGTGTACATATCTAGATTTTTTTTCACATTGTAGTGATTTACCATACCTACAGAAAAGAGGAATTCTTGATTCCACTCTTGACATAGTGAAATCAATCAATGATAATATGGTATCGCTCAATCAAAATGAAGGAACAACCTTCTTTAGTTCTGATACAATATGTATTTCAGAAGACACATTTACAGGTTTGGAATAAGTACATATTCCTGAATTTCTAAATACTATAAAATACTCTGAAATACCAAATCATGCCATCACTTTAAAAGTTGATGTACCCGTGATGTTATTAAGAAATACAAATTAATCTTCAGGGCTTTGTAATGAAACAAGATTAATAATCACTAGAATTGGAAAATGGGTTATCGAGGTGAAATCCTTATCAGGAAATATAATTGGAAAAAAGGTTTTCATACCAAGAATGTCACTGACTCCGTATGATATAAGAATACCCTTTAAGTTAGTGGAATCATTTTCCATGACTATCAATAAAAGTCAAGGACAATCTTTATCTCATTTTGAGTCATATTTGAAGAAAGCAGTGTTCACACATGGCCTGCTATATATTGTACTATCACGGGTGACAAGAAGATAGGGATTAAAGATTTTGACATATGATGATGAAGGAGAAGTATCAAATGAAGCAACTAATGTAGTGTTTAAAGAATTTTATCATAATTTGGGTGTAAATTAAAGATACTCTGATTCAAATTGCAAAACAGGGCTCAACACTATCATCAATTTGTTGAGGTTTAGACTTAGCTTTTTTTATCAGTCAAATAAATAATAAAAGTTATTTGTTGTTGCAGTAAGTATACAACAAAAAGTTATATATTATGCAAGTTATTTATAATTGTTTAGCCTTTTTGAGTATTCTCTTTGTACGTTTTATTCAAGTATTTTAATGATGTTTCTAATGGAATTAAAAGACTATTTCTACATCTAATGAAATTAATAGACTTTTGAAGTAATTCCACAAGTGGGGTCTAGGAAGGGTAGGATGTATGTACGAAGACCTTACTTATCTTTATGAGGTTGAAAGGCTGCTTCCTAGACCCTAGGTTCAAAAAAGATTAAGATGCTGGTTTTATTATTGTGATTGAATATTTATCAGGGTTTCTTTTCTTTTTACATATCAAACCAGAAAGGGCATCTAGAATACAGAGATACTTGTATTTCTACAATCATGCAGTGTATAATCTTATGAATGATACCCAAAAACTCAATTGACATAAGTTGAATTAATCTTCATGCACAATATACCCATGTGACTAATGAAAAGTGATGCTTCCTTCAAGCAGTCAGCTATACTTGATGAAAATGTTAATTACTCCAAAATTGCAGACCCATTTTCAATTGTTGACTAGAAAAATAACAATATGATATAATCAATTGTAAAAAAGAAAGAATAGTTATTAGCAGGAAACAAGTGTTGCACATCAGGCTAGACATGTAACAAACAATGGCATCAGTGAGTTTTCAGAGCACGAGTGAGTTTTAAGAATGAACGTAAGCACTTTCCATATTGCATTAGAATATTTAACTAGATAACCAGTATTTACATTAGACAGGAAAAATTAACCTCAAAATTCAAATTGAAATAATAGACAATATGATCGAAACATTTGTGTAGTTTAACCTTGAAGTCTTATTTACATTTAACATATTAAAACCCAAACACTAAAGAATTAAGACATGGCAATACATAATACTGGGAAAAAATTTATCCTTGAATTTGCACACTCTACACAGAATGATCTCACATTCTGAATTAATTGAATCCTAATACACTAAAATTCACTCTCCAGTCATAGGCTAAATCTAAATCCTTTCACTGGATAAAGCTACATTTCAAAGTATTCAGTAAGAGCATTCACATTTTAGATTTGGTAAAGCAGTTATATCGTCTATGAACAGACACACATAATCTAAATAGCATGTGAATATATACTCTACAATTTGTTATCATCAATTATTCCAAGTTTAAATAACACACATTATATCCAAGATCTCTAGCAAATATGGCTAAGTTTCACTAAGACATAGTACTTATCAGAAATCAGTCAACTCACGTTCAATTTTTGAGATCATTGCAAAGTTGTCCGAAATCTTCATACTGGAGACATCATATCAACAAAGGGAAAGGGATCAGCTATCTTCTCAAATAATGACAGACAAATATCTTCAAAACCATAGCCTGAAGTTTTATTTGTTTATAGCTATATATGGAAAAATTAAATTCTAAAGAGCAGGTCAGATGACTAATTTTTGGTATCACTGAATGATTCAAGTTACTAAAGACATTAGTAAAACCTTCTTCAATTGATGATATAAAACCAAATGTATAAACTAATGAGTTTTAGATGTGCGATAAGATTATATTTATGAAGTTTTTTTTTGGATCAAGTCTTGTATTTCATGAAAAGCATCAAGAGGATTTTATTATTTTTGTGACAGATAGATGTATTGTATTTGCTTTGGTGAAGCTCAAGTAATTTGTCTAATTGCAAGTAACTGTCCAAGAACCAACTTAATTTGTCAAATATTACAACTCATGTGCATAATCGACACATCTCCTAGCCAGCAGATGAGATAATATTGAACCCTGGCCATATTCTTGTCTCAAAGTGTACTTACTGCAGATAGCCTTGGCAAAAAAAAATGCTTTGTCATGTATGGATCTATTTTTCAGGATCATTTGGCATAGCATGTGAATTTAAATAGAGAAACATGGTCTTTCAAGTTCATATAGCCAACTCCAACTTGTTTAAAATTGAGTCATGGTAGTCATTATTGTTGTATAGCCAGACAGGGCATGTTCTTGGTACAATGTTAGAGATTAAAATGCTCTATTTCAAGAATCACTCATGAAATTATTTTCCACATAAAGATATTCTTGATAGATGGTTTTGGAATATGGAAGAAACCATTAGATAATAAGATTTTGTGAAAAATCCAATTAGGCTCCCCTGATGCCCTATCTTTTGTCTAGGTGGAGAGGAGGACAATTCGACAACCATAATAGTTGTAATGCAACTAGGACTGCAGATAGAGGCTAAAATGAGTTGGGTTGAATTGGGTCAAAATGGGGGTCAAAACCCAACCCGTTCAAGGCTTACTAAGTTTAATTGTTTTATTTGTTTCTTTATAATATAAACATGCTCTTTAACTTGGCTTCAACTTCCATTTATGTCCTCTAACTTTTTGTCTTCACAAGCATTTATGTATATATAGTAGATGTTGAACCCCCTTTGACTAGTCTGTATGTTTACTTTTGAACTCCCTCAATGAAAATCCTAGCTCCACCACTGTTCACAAGTAGACACTTAAACTTGTACAAAGTTAGACAAGTAGACACACATCCTATGTGGTGTCCTACATGGCCAATTTGCATCCTACGTGGTGTCCTACATATATTATGCCGTGTAGGACACATATGTTTAGTTGTTCAACTTTATACAAGTTTAAGTGCCTAAATGTCAGTTGATGTCAAGTTCAAATGCATGCAAATAATAGAATGCTAATTATAATTAAACAAGTAATTTATTTTTTAAAAAAAGAAGAACTGCTACATTATATGCAAAAATGAGTTTGTGATATAATGATCTACTGGAATTCATAAGGCATGTCATCAGTAGAGGCATTGTATATTATAGGGTACTCCATTATTGTTGAACTTGAACCAATCCCATTATTCGCCAACCAATTTTCTGCCTCAATCTTCATAGAAAAATACACATCGTCAAATTGATAATCATCAATAGTAAGAGGTTGATTACGCATCACCGCATCCATTGAATTCACACCACTTGGAATATTTGCTTGAAAGAAGTTGTTGTAGTCGATAGAAGGCCACGAAGAAGTAGTTTGGCTCATCAAGTTGTTGTTGTTGTTCATGATCTTGGTGTAGTCTCTTATTTCTCTATGAGAAAGTAACGAGGAGCTTCCAATATTCGTGCTCTTCAATAATTCGGCTTTTCCTTTTGCATTCTCTATCCTTTTCTCAAGAATGCAAGCAAGATTTTACAATTCTTTTTTAGATAAAGAGTCGATTCTTGAATCCCAAGCAGGGTACTTTTCTTCTTTGATCTCAGTCTTTTGCTTTTGATTTTCGAACAAGTTGGAAAAGGTTTTAGCCCTTTTGCTCTGGTCTTTGAGTGGTTGGTTCTTGTAGAGATTTATTTGCTCGTGAACTTCTTTTGGATCATTTGGCCATATTTAATCATGTTAAGAAATAAATTGATCAGTAATTCCTCCATATATAATCATGCATGTTTTGATGCCACAGTATCGAGACCTCTGAGATTTTCTTAACTAAGCTAGCCTTTCTATGTAGATTGAGTAGTCTACTAGGCAAAAACAAATAAAGACCTATTGATCAATAGGAAAAAATAATAACTCATTGCCCCAAACCCAAGTCTAATTCTCCAAGAAGAAAGAGAGTGTGTGCAATGCTTTATGAATTCCCCTATTTATAGATTCCAAATAGTACCAAACTTAGAAGAATAACATTCTTCTAGTCGTACAAGGATAGTAGATTTTCCTTTTCCAAATTTATTAGGACAAAAGGTTTTTTTTTAAACCAATAGGGATTAAGGATTTAGTGAATTTACGCGAATTTTTATTTAGACATAATTAACATGAAGAAAAAGAAGTTCAATTTTATTTTCCAACCTAGATAGGATTGATTCCGTAACGTGTAAAACACAATCCAAAATATTGTAGGGATAGATTACATCCATGTAAATAAATTAACGTGTTTTATACTATGTTGCCTATAGTTCAATAAAACGGTTTTGAGTTTTACGCAATTATGAAAAATGATTTATTTATTTTCATTATATATATATGAATTTCAACATGAGGATGGTGTGGCCGATGGTTAGATTCTCTGAATTATTGGTTCATAAGCAGAAAGAACAACAACAACAACATACCCAGTGAATTCCCACCTAGTGGGATCTGAGGAGGCTAAAATGTATGCAGTCCATACCACTACCTCCAAAGAAGTGGAAAGACTATTTCTAATAGACCCCCAGCTCAAGAAACAAAGATAGTAAATAAGGTTATAATAAAACATACGACAAGATGAAAAAAATAGAAATAAGGCACCAACAAAGTAGTACGATACACTAACAAATATCCAGTACCCACCTCCCTCAACCCACCTAACTAGAGACTCCATCCTATGAGCAAAGTCCTACAACTACTAGCAGACTACTCCAAAGCACACCTAGGCTACGAATCACCCATATGGACTAACCTACTAACCTAATTCGTGTTCTCCATACTTTCCTATCTAGGGTCATGTCCTCAGTAAGTTGTAAATGCTCTATGTCATGTCTAATCACCTCCCTCCAGTATTTATTCGGCCTACCTCTACCCCGTCTGAAAGAATAAGGGGAATAAATTTTCATTCAATAGAAGTACTCAAAGAAGCTTATTTTAACACAAAATGTCAAGGTTCGTCAATAGGTTGTATTTTTACTTTAACATATGATATTGTACATGCAGTCAATGTTGAAGATAGCGGGTTTGTTGTTAAAAGAGATAGGGTAACTGTTACAAATCAAAAGTTCAGCAAAAAAAATTCAATTTTCCCTTTCAGTTAGAGTATGGTGATGGTTCTGATGATTCAAGTGTGGCACAAGAAATTAAGGTTCCAGTAAAAATAGGGGATGTGATAGTGATGGGATCAGATGGATTATTCAATAGTGTTCAGACCATATGTTGGAGAAATTAGTATGCAATGCGCTAATGGATTTGCACGAGCTAGGAACATTTTCAAAGATGCTAGCACAGAAGATTGTTGAATATGCACTGCAGAATTCAGAAAGTAATATGATTTATACTTACACCTTTTGCTAAAGAGTGCTCCATAACAACAACATAACCAGTGTATTCCCACATAGTGGGGTCTGGGGAGGATCATGTGTACGCAGTCCATACCTCTACCTCAGATGAAGTAGAGAGGTTGTTTCCGATAGACCCTTGGCTCAGGCCTAATAAGCTAAAAAGTAGAGTCAACTAAATGAATTCTATATCTATTCCTCTCTATCGAGAGGTAACGAATATAAACTTTACTGCTGGAGAGAAGTGTATTAATTTTATTGAAATGTATGTGTATATATATAAGAAAACACAAACCAAATAAGTAAAGAATCCACTAATAAAGAATTATAATCTTCTCCTAAATAGAAACTAAATCACTGATAAGATATTAAGATATGGAGGATCAATCATGAGATATCTTAGTATCAATCAAGAGATATCGCTAATATTCCCCCGTAAGATGGTAGATAGTTCGATATACCAATCTTAGACCTCAGTGCTTCGAATGGAGCTTTTAGAAGTGGCTTGGTCAAAAGATCAGCTAGTTGGTTTAGGGATGAGATATGAGAAATAGGTAATAGGTCTTGTTGGTAGAGATTTCGAACAAAATGGCAGTCAATCTCAATATGCTTTATTTTGAAAGGAAAAACCAGTTTAGCACACGTATAAGTCGTGCCAAGATTTTCACAGTAGATAACTAGTGATTCCTTGAGATAAATAGATAAATCTTTAAGAAAATTATGGACCTAACAAATTTTATCTGAAGCTGATGCAATAACATGATATTCAACTTCTGTGGATGAGCGAGCAACAACTCTGTGCTTCTTAGAACTCCATGAGATTAGATTGGAGCCTAAGAACACAATATATGTTGTAGTAGAGGAGCGATCTTCACGATTACATGCCCAGTCTAAGTCAGAGAAGGCATGCAAATTTAATGACTTGCCTTTCCGAAGAAATAGGCCATTAGCAGATATTTCAGCAAGATAGTGAAGAACTCATTTTACCATAGCCCAATATGTAGTCGTTGGAGCACTTGTAAATTGAGACAATTTGCTTATAACAAAAGCCACATCCAGTCCAGTAAGGTGGAGATATTGTAAACTTCAAAATTTACTTTGATATTCTTTAGGATCCTCAAGTATAGAGCCATCACTACTTATTGGACAAGATCCACTTTTCATTGGTTTGTGCATTGGATTAGCTTCAGCCAGAAGGTGAGAAAATAACTTGAACACCCGAGAAAAATGTAAATCACCAAGATCTTTAACAAATAAATGATTAGCAAGCTACCCAATAAAATCTTTTACCAAACTTTGATTATTCCCCATGATAATTAGATCATCAACATAGACAATGAGATAGAGTTTAACTCCAGATTTAGCATATATAAATAGGCAATGATCTGACTGAGAATGGTAAAATCCATATGAAATAAATAGGATTTGAGTTTTTCATACCATGCTCGTGGAGCCTGTTTAAGCCCATAAATTGCTTTGTGAAGCCGACAAATATGAGTGGGATATGTCTCATTTACAAACTTGGGAGCTGAGACATATAAACTTCCTCAGTTAAAGTACCGTGCAAGAAGGCATTTTTAACATCTAATTGTCGAAGTAGCCAATCAAATAAGGAAGCCAGTGAGAGAATAACATACACTATGGTATGCTTTGCTACTGGAGAATATGTTTCATAATAATCAACACCTGGATGCTACAAGAAACCTTTAGTAACAAGTCAAGCTTTATATAGGCTAATACTTCCATCAGAGTTGTATTTAACACAAAAACCCCACTTAGACCCGACGGGTTTGGCTTGAGAATTTATTGGTACAAGAGACCATACGCCTTGACCCTTAAGTATCGATAATTCCTCATTTATGGCAGCATGTTATTTAGGATCCTTTAGTGCTTGGTTAACACTCCTAGGCTCAATAGCTTTGGGTATTGAACTAAAGGAAAGAGATGATCTGATAGGCTTGGGTTTGCTAATGGTATTTGAGGAAATGGCTTACAATTTAGAAGGTTATGCAACAGGGAATGATTCGGGTTTAGGAGTTAAAGTAGAACTAAGACAAAGTCTTTGAATTGGCTTACTAATATTGTTTTTAGAATGAGTTACCATGGGATGATTTGGTATAGGGGAAGAACAAGGAATGAAGGAACCATAAGTAGCAGAAGTCATACCTAAAAAGGATACAGTGGAGTTCTCAGGCTCATTTGATGAAGAGCGATTACTGGTGGCAGCCTCATGAGAGTTACTTCCTGAATCTGATGTTGTGGATATAACATGATAGAAGTTACCTAATGGACTTAATGTAAAATAAATAGTATAATATGAGGGATCCCATATATCAATAGTGTTAGAATCAGGTTGATTGGCCTTAATTTCCATAGATAAATACGAAAAACGATGCTCCACAAAGTCCACGTGCCTGGAGACATACAACCTGGGCTTTACAGGATCAAAACAAATATAAGCACTTTGATTTCATGAGTATCCAAGAAAAATTCATGGGTTGGAGCAAGGTTGAAATTTGTTTTGATTATAAGGCCTTAACCATGGGTAGCATAAACAACTAAAGACCCTAAGCTTGGTATAGTTTGGTTGTTTTCCGAACAACTAAAAATAGAGAAACTGATTCTCTAAAATTCTGGTAGGTAAGCGATTAATTAGGTAGGATACATTAGTAAAGGCATGGACCAAAATTTTAGAGGGAGATTCGCATTATGTAATAGGGTGATGCATGTTTTAACAATATGGCGATGATGACATTTGGTAGTTGCATTAAGTTTAGGGGTATGTGGAGGAGTGAGAAGGTGAGAAATTCCATTTTCTTTAAAGAAGGATCTAAGATGGATGAATTCATCACCATTGTCAGAGTAAAAATGAGATGATGGGCTTTTGAAAGAGCTTTTCTACAACTTTCTTAAATTTTGGGAATATAATGGATACATCAGACTTTCATTTTATGGAAAATAACCAGATGTATTTCATATAATAATCAACATATATTAGATAATATTGAAAACCATCTATAGAAATTTCTGGTAAAGGACCCCAAACATTAGAATAAATGTATTCCAAAGGAGCATTGCTTTTTATTTTAGAGTTGTAGAAAGAAAACTTATGCATTTTACTGCATTTACAAGAATTGCAATAGAACGATTTTTCTATTAAATATGAAATATTTAAAAGCTTGAAAACTTGATAAAGAGTGGGAGAGGAAGGGTACCCGAGACGTCGATGCCAATTGGAAGCAGTTGTGGTGGTGGCGGCAGCAAGGGCTTGAGGAAAGGTTAGTGATTGAAAAGATAAAGGCCATGGATAAACATTATTTTCAGGTTACCCTGCTAGTAGGGTCGCCCCCATACAAAAGTCCTTCACAACAAATGAATAAGGTGAGAATGAGACAGATACATAATTATCCTAACAAAGTTGATAAACAGAAATAAGGTTTTTCTTCATCTTAGGAACGTATAAAACATTGGATAAAATTAAAGCCCGAGAAGATGATGGTAAAAATCTAGATCCTGTATGGGTGATTTTGTGTTCGTCACCATCACCAAGCATAATGTCTTCACTGCCATCATACTCGGAGTGAAGGGACAGATTTTGGAGATCCTTCTTAACGTAATGCGAGGCACCGGAGTCAAAAAGCCAATTTCCATCATTGCTATTATTGTGAGTGGCATAGTTAGCATGTGGCTATTGTATGAGGTTAAGAATTATTTCTTATATGTCCATCTAATTCAGATCCATTATTCAAAGAAAGAATTGCCAATAATTTTTGGCACTGCTTCATGTGATGACCAGGCTTATCACAAAGTTGATAATTAACACGAGGACAATTCCTGTGGTTGTTTTGACCAGTAAATTGAGCCCCGGTATTGTTAACAACAAGTTGATTTGAGTTATTTCCTATATGTGAAACATGATTGGGCTGAGAACGATTATTGTGAGGCAATGGTTTAGCAACAAAGTTTGTTGTAATTGGAACTGTGGTAGAAGAAAATGAGTGAACAAGACTCTGCTCAAAATCAAAGAGCTTCTCATGAAGCTCTTCAAATGTCACTGAAGTTTCTCGAGCATGCAGAGCTGCAATGATAGTGTCATATTCTGCTGGAAGTTCATGAAGAGCATGAAGAAAGAGCTCTCCCATCGAAATTTCAATGCAAACCGAGGCTAAAGTGCTGTAAATTTGTTTGATCTTGTACAAGTATGAGGTAATAGAGAGGTTACCCTTTTTCATATTGCTTAGGGATTCTCTAAGACACATTATACAGGCAAGTGATGGCTTTGCATAGGTTGCAATCAGATTTTACCAGGGAGCATAGAAAGAATTGACATCAATAACAAAGGGAACAATATCAGAAGATAGAGAGGTAACAATGGCACTTCTGATGAGATGGTGTTGCCTTGTATGAAAAAAAATGATTGTTGAACATGGCGGATGTCCAACAAAGTGAAAAAAGCCATATGCAGTGAGGATGGTTTCCCACTGGTATTTCCATGACTAGTCGTTCGCATTATTGATCTTTAGAGGTACCCAATCAACAACGTTGATACTAATCAACTGCTCATTGTTATTCATAGTGAGAATTATGGGAGAACTTGGTGCAGCCATATGAGAAGGTACGGTGGAAGTGTTCTCAGTGGAGGAATTATTTGGAGGTGTGGTTGAGGTGTTCTCAGTGGAGGTATTGCTTGGAGCTACTGTCTTGGTGGGGGAAAAAACAACATAAATTCTCAGGGAGAAAAAAAATGCTATGAAGCTTTTAGGCTCTGATATCATATAAAATTTACTGCTGGAGAAAAGTATATTAATTTTATTGATATGTATGTGTATATATACAAGAGAACACAAACCAAATAAGTAAAGAAAACTAATAAAGAATTATAATATTCTCCTAAATAGAAACTAAATCACTAATGAGATATTGAGATATGGAAGATCAATAATGAGATATCTTAGTATCAATCAAGAGATATCGCTAATAACAAAGACTATTAATTAGCTAAAAGATACCAAATTTCTATTGGGATCATCTATATGAACCCTTTGTCATCATTCCAACTTTCTTTAAAGAAACAAGATTCATCAATTGGCTAAAAATCCTAACTATTAGTAATGGTTATATGACCCTTCTGTATCCCTTCTACTCTATTAAGAAACAACAAAACTCATGAATCGGCTAAAGATTTTAACTTTTCATTTAAGTCAACTATATGAATTCTCTGTAGTCTAAATATATTCCGCTACATTGAGAAGTAATAAGACTAATCAATCAGCTAGTTAGAAAATGTCATGTTGGTTGCAAGCCTGATGATATTACAGTGATAGTTGTCCATATTTTACCCCAATAGTTCGATTTAGGAGTTAAGGGTTTATGATCTATGCTTGATTAATTAGATACATTATTAATGTTGTAACAACAAAGAATGTGTTTATTAGCTGTAAGTATAAGTTTTTTTTTTGTGTGTGTGTGAATAAATGATGTAAACTATGCCTGATCAAATTCGCTAACATATGAATTTGAATGAACTTTCTTAGGATTCATACTATTGATATTCATAATCTTCTTATATCCCCTCAAGTCTCAGCTTCGAGAATGGAGAAAATTCTCAAAGCTCCCAGTCCTAGGAGCGCTTCCCCCTGTAATGATCCCTACGCTATGCAAATCTGATTAGTTAAGCTAATCGGTTCCGGATACCATATGGTTATACCAAAAAATATGGAAGGGCTTGTGGTAGTAGTATGAATTGGAGCCCAAACTCCCACCTAAAGAATCAAACACTGCTACTCAATCTTAGGTGGAAAATGGGAAGTTGCCAGTGGCAATCTTATTATAGGTAAAATCCAGTCATGAATGCATAGGAAAAAAGTGAGAAGGAACAAAAATAAACAACTAAACTTCTGAACTGAAAGCATAATAAAAGTGTAAAACTTTTACTACATTAGCAGAGATAGTTATAATTCATTCCACTTGTTCAATAACATTCTCTTAGCAAGAGAATAATGAGACATTAACACTATGTAATTATTTTTGATAACTAGGCAATAGAGAAGAACTACACAACTTCTTGAATAAAAAAAAACAAACAAAGTAAGATATAAGAATCAACACTATAGTTTAGCTTTCATTGTTTTCATCTTGTCCTAAGCCTTGGAACCTTTCTAGCAATGATATTTTCAAGGTTTCTAATCCTCTTCTCAAGTTTCAAAATATTGATTATTTCATTATTCTTCATCTGCATATTTCCTTCAGTCCTGTTGATCAGCATATTTGTAGTTACCTTATGTTCTTCCACTGAATCATTGCTAATCTGTATACTCATTTTAACAGTGTCAGCATCTAAAAATTCTGCATATCTACCATCGTTGCTGTTGTGTTTGGACCCTCACTTGCAAGTTCTAAACTATCAGGCAAATTGAGCTCACAGACACCTTTGTCATTGTTGCCCTTGCTCTTTAGTTGTGCCATTTGGCTAACTACATATGCGTCATCTCCATCCAATTTCTCTGATTTTACATTTGAAGTGTCAAGTATTTTTTTTAGTTGTTTTGATTCCATTAAGGCCTCCCTTTCTGTGGGAGTTCAAGTTCCATCATTCAAAGGTGAAGAAGATTGGTTGTGGTGCTAGGTAGAAGTTCTTGATTACCAGGTACGGTAATTCCTTCTTTTAGGAGCCTCCTCCTGTGTGAAAATTCTAAAATCATTAAATAGTCGTCGCCATCATCATATGGTGATTCTATGACTTCCATTTTACAACCCTAAATATAGTTGCCATCTGTTATGACCTCATCAATTTTTGGTGCAAATTCACAACACATTGAAGAATTTAGTTTTTCCTTGTGTCCCCATGGCAGTCTTTGCATCCTTCCATGGGTTTTAGACAGTTGTCCCTTTGTTACACCCTTAACTGCACCCTCTGGTGGACTTTTATTGCTCTTCCACCATTCTAAGTATCGTTTTCTAACATCTGACTTGAACAGCCTGGAAGGTATATAGATGTTGACATATTTAATTGATCTGTCATAGTCTCTCCAAGTATGATTCACGCAACCAGGAATATCTTGATCGTGTCCAAATTGCATTGGTACTCTATGTGGGTTGTATAATTCTTCACAATCCATCCCAACTAGTTCAGAAGCTCGAATAAGTCAAGCAAATATCAAGATTTCTCTTCCCATATTTGGTCCAACCACCCCATAATCCTTCATTTCCTTGTAGAGTTTGTTGATGTCCTGATTCTTCAGAATATCAATAGCATAAGGACGCCACAAAAAACATTCTGCTGCAGAATCAATTTCACTCCAAGGATCTACATGTTCTAGTTTTTTCACCTTATGCCATCTAGCCACTCTTGGCTCTCCACAGTAAATAACACTAGGCTTAGGCTGCAAACTAGGAAATCTCTCCCAAGCCCATATCTGAACTAAATGAAGATGGGCACGAAGGATAAGTTCTGACTCATCTTCAACACATCTAGAATTACTACTCTATTCAATTTGCTTAGCTGAAGATACAATCAATTGGTTAAGCAAGTTCAAATCTGTATAAATACTAGCAAGAAAACAGTAGGGGTTAGTGCTATTGAGTTACCTTGAGAAAGATTAATTGCAATAGGGATAACAGCTTGGTGCACATTCTGACAAGCTTTAGGGGGAAACACAAACTTGGACAACCAAATGGTCAAAAATGCAACATGCTCCAAATGGTCACTACAACTTTTCCTTCAAAATACTCTATCCAGGCATGGTGGTAAACATCTAGTTTACGCGCCCTAACAACTTTGTAAAGTTTCCTAAGACTTCTTTCGATTTCAACAGATTCTTTGGTCTTAACAGGTTTCAATATACTACGGCCTAAAACAGAGAAACTACCCAAAACTACTATATCTTCTAAAGTAACCGCTGATTCTCCCCATGGAAAAATGAATGTATTAGTCTTCATACACCATCTCTCAGCAAGCTCGATAATCAAATCACTGTGAAGATGAATCTTGAATGTTGAAGCTAAAATAGCTTCAAAGATTCCATTTTTTTTTCCATGTATCTTGGTATAAAGGCTTTAACTTGGTATAAAGGCTTTAACTTATCAACCCATTTAGACCACCCCCACATGTACATAACCCCACCTCAAACATAACCTTTAATGAAGAAGAACAAATTTTGAATCTTGAAGGGAGAAAAGGGAGTTTTTTAGTAGAGGGTATTAATGGTTTGAGAAAATGTGCAACTCTAAAAATGGGCATTACTTTTTCATAAACAAGTGAAACCATTAGCTCCTCTCTTTCTTCCATGAGTGAATATTCTTTTGATGGATCCACCATTGTTGAGTATTATACTATTAGCTTTGTTGTTACTACTTTTATGTAAAAGGGTTTCAAGAATGTTACATGGTAGGACAAAATTTTATATATAAACCAATAAAAAAATAGGAGTAGTTCTGCACCTTGCTTGCCTTTGCACTGATACACTGTCACGGCCAATTGTGACTTATAGCACTTCTTAAGTAGTTTCCAAAACTATAAACTTTATTCGAAATCGTGGTCAAAATTGTGAAATTCAACAAAAACAACAACATGACTAATGTAGTTCGAAGACGATAGAATGCACACAGAATGTACCTCTTCCTCAAAGATAGGTAAAGAAGTTGTTTTCAATAGATCCCAGCTCAAAACAAAAAGAGAGTAAAAATTGTGAAATTTGACTCTCAAAATTTGAACTATGCCACAAAAATTGAGAAAATGGGAGTATTCACTTTGTCTTAATTTATTATGACATCGTTCGAATTTTTCGAGTGAAATTTCCAACATGGAACCTTTAATTTTTTTTCATTTTGAAATAAAATTACATATTTAAAAACTTGTATGAAGTACAATAGAATAAATTTCATCCGTGGTTATCCAATTTTGTATTTTTTACCCAAAAATTACTTTTCTTTGTTTTGTTATACAAAAGTTATTTAACTTTGCCTCATCTTTCACAAAAGTCATTTTGATATAATTTGATTAAAACGCTACCTAAAATGTGAGATAAAATTTAAAAAAATCTCTTGTGTTTGAGGGTAGGTTCAAAATGACCCCTTAAATATACTTTTGAGAAGTTTTGATCCATTATATTGCTAATAAAAATGAATCATTTTATTTTCATATGTTTGACAAACTCTACCTACTAAACTAACAATATTAAAAAAAGGTAAAATAATTAATAAATAAATAAATCAATTAAAATTTATTTATCATAAATGTACTATAATTAAATTTCCATATACTTACCCTTTTACTGATATACTATTTTGTTTGATTAATTTGTAGATATTTTTTTTACTTTTGCTACATATGATTTTGTTCATATTATTAGTACACTATTAAATAAGTAGATATGATTTTCAAATTATTTTGTAATAATTTCTATGAATTTAATTTTCAACAAATTGACTATACAAAGTAAACTGGAATAATTTTTAGTAAATAAAGTTAGTAAAAGAAACAAAAAATAAAAAATACTACTTATTATGAAATTAAAAAAATTTGATGATAGATATTTTGGAGAGACTGGGAAGGGAGCTGAAAGATTTGTTGAAATTTGATAATGATGGCATAATGAAAATTTTAAAAATTTACAAAAGTATTTTACTCCTTGGTATTTCAATTATTTCATAAAAAAAATTAATTTCAAGTATACAGTTTTGTATAGCGATAGATTAAAAGAATTGTTAGAAAGAAATCAAAACAATCAAAGTAAGTGTGGTATCATATGTAACATGAGAGATCAACTTTTAAAAAATGAAATTTACGAAGGGGTCTATGAAATTATGCTACAAATAAATAAATTAATCTAGAAAGCTACACCAATTTCTGTAATAAATAAAAAATAATTCAAATAATAAACCTTTAAATGTGACTCAATATTAAATTCTTTTTTTCAGAATTTTATAAAATTTAACAATTAGAATTTGTTAAGTATTTGAAGAAAATCAAATGTACTCACATATAGTAAGTTAAAGCACCAAAACTTATCAAAACTATATTTGAGAGATCATTTTGAACCTATCCTCAAACATAAGGATTTTTTTTTTAATTTCACTCACATTTTAGGTAGGGTTTTAACCAAATTCTATCAAAATGATTTTTGTGAAAGATAGGACAAAGTTAACTGATTTTGGTGTAACAAAACAAAGAAAACTGACTTTTGGATAAAAAAAAATACGAAGTTGAATGACCACCCATTAAATTTACTCAAATACTATATGAAAAAATTATGAATAATAAAAAATATCTGATTCTCAAAATTCCAACCCAACCACATAAATTTGGCATGAGGGAATAGGACAAATGCACTGAAAAGTTTTTGATTGTTTTGGTCTGTACACTATTTGTCAGTGTGGACATATCAGCTTAGAATTCCATTTTTAGGCAAACAACAATCACATTGCTGCATTAAACATGCCAAAAGAAATAGGGGTCATGTGGTTAGGAATTTAGTTATGCTGTGATTAGTTATGATGAGATAAATTATATTGAAATTAGTTATATTGAGATTATTTTTTATTGAGTGTTTAATTTGTTGTATTCAAAGTAATATGCAAGATATAATTTCTAAGAATAAATTAATTGATTTTCAAAATATCCTCCATCTTATTTAACTTCTTTTTTTATATATATTTCTTTTCAAACTTTAAATATTTATTATTAAAAATAAATCTTTCATTTTATTTAACTTAATTTTTTTGTGCGTGTGCATTTTTATGATTATATCGTGTGTATTTTAAAAAGAAAACTTTCATCTTATTTAGCTTTAATTTTTTTGCATGTGTCTTCCCATAATTATGTCGTGTGTGATACCCTCCGAATGGAGCCCTACCCGGCGCGAATCCGAATTAGTCGGGCTCTAATGCGGGTACTGGACACCTGATGGAAAACCAAGAAAAAAAAAGATTTTTTGTTAAAGTCACTTCATTTAAACATATATCACTCATATAATATAGAATATTAAAATTCATTTTAATTGATATATACAATATCAATTTTCAAGTGATTAAAATTTTTTTAAATTTAAAATATGTAATTGAACAATGGAGTCGATTGTGAAACGATAATGTGTATTTAAACTAAGCAACGCCTTTGTAGTTGCTAAAATATTTTACAGATTACCAGTGAATGGTAATTATTATTATAAAATCTACTTACTTTAATTAATCTTTTCATTGTGTAATAAGAACTTTTTGTGTTATCAATTCACAAAAATAACACTTGGAAGGAAAAAGTTGATGTTGAATTCCGTTTTTCTATACTTAAAAAATTATAGTACCTACAGTTTGTCGGATATATAAAAATTATAGTACCTAATTTTGATCCTTATTATGTATGAATCTAACATATTTTGATTTTTAATTTGTTAATTGTGCATTTTGATCCTTTATATAAGAAAATAGCGTATAAGTTTATAAAATTCACAAGCAGTGGGATGAAAAAAAATGTAAAGTTCAATTAATAAGAGGTTAATTTTTCTTAGTCATATATTTTCGTCGTTCCAAAATAAGCTATTTTAGTCTTTTTAATTTGTCATAAATAGTGCATTTTAGATAATCAAGAAGATATCAATAATATTTTTTCAATTTCAAAAGCAATAATTAGAGATTGAAGAACTAAGAGGAGATGGAGAAGATTGGAGAAATGTGTTTGGGGGTAATCTTATCATTTTATAGTTTTATTCCAAGTATAAATTATGATGAAATTATTGTCCCATCAAATGAGGGTATAACTTATCCCGGGACTAATAAATTAGTCCCGGAATAAGTTATCCCAAATATTAGCAACCAAACAATGTATTAAAATTTTTTATCCCGAAATTATTTACTCTAGTACCTCACATCAAAAGCTTTCTCAAAGATTGAATCAAACAAACATTAGCCAAGTAATATGAGCCTATCTAAAAAGTCACAAAGCCAGAAAATGCTAAACCTTTTGACAAAAATTTAAAAGGGTTGTTGTACGCACAAAATATCCGGTTAGCAAGTCTAGGGAAGAACCCTCTAAAGGAGTGTGGTATAGACATACTGCTCTAGTGTAAGTATTAGAAATCACATGAATACAAAATTTTCGTTGCTTCGAGACTTCTTTATAGACAGAAAAAAAAGGACAATCTGGTGCCTAAGTTGAGCGGACGCTTCATTTTTTATGCTACATCTGTGTCGAATTCATTCAAAATATACTAATTTTGATGAATATAATCCAGCATGCACCCATTGACATTTTCGACGAGTTTGATCAACATAACCTGGTGCCCTAAAACTTTAGCTATATGACAGGTTACTAAAAAAAAATCACAAGAATATATTATACACAATGTCACCTTGCATTACCTTAATACCAATTAATGATTATTACTTATTCCTCCGTTTCATATTACTTGACATGTTAGTCTTTGGGACAACTCTTAAGAAGAAACTAATAAGGGGTGCAAATTGATTAATATGATATTATTAAACTCATATTAAATATTTTCATTACTTATTGAAGTTAATTAATATTCCATTAATTTATTAAGGGTAAAGTTAAAAAAAAAGTTCAATCTTTTCTTAATTCTTTAAATATATCAATTATTTTCAAACAAAATTTTTTTGCACCAAGCCAAATAATATGGGCCAGATGGAGTACTAAAATCCAGTCCACTCAACAGACATTCGGAGTGTCTTTTTGTTTTTTTTCACAAGTTTTTTGTCTTTTTTCGTACAAAGTCTCTTCTCGTTCCAATAGAAACGCACACTCTCTTAGTGAAATTTCCATTTTTTAAGAATCAATGAAAGAATCAATTTTTGATGAAAGAGAAGAGTTAATGGTTTCATCATTAGGTGGAATCCCACAATTAAGGAAAGCCCATTTCTTGAAGCTCATTATTTCGTCCTTTGAAGGTCCAAATTTGAAGCTTCCTTCACTACCCTTTTCATCTGAATCTGAATGGCCATTGAAAGTTGACTTCAATGGCATTAGGCATCAGCAGAACAAATGGAAGAAATGGGTTGAAACCATGGAGTCTGTCTATCATAGAATGGAAAGCTGCTGGTATTTATGATGCTATTATGGGTTCTGTGTTTAAAGTCCATATGGATAAAGATTTAATTTTTCGGTTGGTAGAAAGGTGGTGTTGTGAGACTAACACTTTTGTGTTTCGGTGGGGTGAAAATACTGTTAATCTTGAAGATATGATGATTTTGGGAGGGTTCGCTATTTTGGGTGGTCCTGTATTTTTCTCTCTTCAATCCTCAGAGTTAGTTGAAATTGAAGAAAATCTTGAAAAAGTGCGAAGAGACCCTGTCCGATTGAACGCTGATAATCATAACAGATGGTTGGATTTTTTTCATGGACAGTGGAAGGGATTTTGAGCATGAAGCTTTTCTTGCTCTTTGGTTATCTAGATTTGTATTTCCGGATAACGAATATGATAAAATAGGTAGACATGTTTCCCTATAGCTGTTAATCTTGCTAGAGGTGCACGACTAGCGCTTGCTCCAGCTGTTCTTGCTAGGGACTTGAGCTTGTTGAAACAGACCATGATAATGGCTTCATCAAATGAGCCAAGTAGTAATTGAGAGGATGGAGACGGATTTAACATTCTAGAATTTAGTCTTTGGGCGCCATTGTTTTTTGTTCAAGTTTGGGCCTGGGAGAGGTTGGTAACTTTACTGCCAGAACAGGTTGGGAATTACAATATGGTTAATGGGGTGAGAATAGGACGATGGCACAATGTGAAACAATCCGAAGTGATTAATGTGAGGACTACTATTGACTCGTCTTCAGAGACGTTTCTGTAGAGGCCATACACCTTGGCTGTAGAAGGTTGGTTAATTCCCAAGTTTTACAAGGAAAATGAAGAGTGGTTTATAGTTGAAGGGCAAAATGTGGACTAAGAATTGGAGTCTTGTTCAATTTTTGAGGGTGTCTGAGCTTGTTGGTTTAGACTGTCAAGAACATTATCGACCAAATCGTGTAGCATTATAGTTTGGATATGATCAACACTTCCCTAAATGGATTCCTCGCTCATCTTCAAGTCCAGTACTTGCCTGGTACAACTATAGCAGACCAATTGATTCTGATTTTAGCTTATACTATCTGTCTAGGCTGTTTGAACCGGATGTAACTATACAGTATTTGAAATAGTGGAGAAGAGATATATTATATCTAGCTTATGCATTCAAAGGATTGTCTCATGGATGAAGGAGTAAAAGAAGGCTAAAACGAATTTCTGGCCTTTATGATTCTCCTGTTTTTGCTCCCAAGCTAAAGCAGGTGAAAGTAGAAATTCCTTGGGATATTTGTGATGTTCCTCCTGATATACCGACTGAATGTCAACAAAAATTACCCTGATGTTCCTCCTGGTTTTTCTCTTAGGTGTTGTGGGGAAAATGACGAAGGATTTGTCTATGGTTTGTCAAACAGTGGCTTGCGACGATGTGCCTCCTGGTTTTGTGGTGAAGCATAATGCAGGAGAAAGTGTTCACACATCCACTGATGCACATGACAACAATGAGAGTAGCAGTGTAGTTCTCCCCAAGTGCAATGGGGAAAATGACAAGGGGAATCTATCTATGGGTGTTTGTCAAACAGTGGCTTACAACGTTGTGCCTCCTGGTTCAACAAATAAGCAAACTGACTGTGAACAAGCAATATTATTCCTAGGTGATGCATTCAAAGGATTGTCTCATGGACAAATGAGTAAAAGAAGATTAAACAGATTTCTAACCTTCATGATTCTACTATTTTTGCTCCCAAGCTAAAGCAGGTGAAAGTCAAAACTCCTTGGAATGTTTGTGATGTTCTTCCTGATCTATCGACAGAATGTCAACTGAAACAAGTGGATAATTACCCTGATGCTCCTCCTGGTTTTCCTCCCAAGTGTTGTAGGGTAAATGACAAGAAGAATTTGTCTATGGAGTTTTCACAAACAATGGCTTGTGACATTGTGCCTCCCGGTTTAATAGAGAAGCATAATGAAGGAGAAAGCATTTACATATCCACTGATGCACATGACAGCAATGAGAGTAGCAGTGCAGTTCCTCCCAATCACATTGGGGAAGATGACGAGGAGAATTTATCTATGGGGGGTTGCCAAACAGTGGCTTGCAACATTGTGCTTCCTGGTTTAATGGAGAAACATCAGGCAGGACAAAGTGCTTACACATCCACCGATGCACATGACAGCAATGAGACTAGTAGTATAGTTTTTTCCAAGTGTGTTGTGGAATATGACACGGAGAATTTATCTATGTTGATTTGTCAAACAGTGGCTTGTGACTTTGTGCCTCCTGATTCAATGGAGAACCATTTTGATTGTGAACGTGCCAGAAATGAGAGTAAAAGTAGCATAGTCCGCAACCTTGTGATCAACGAGCAGAAAAAATGGGAAAGAACCAGCTGTGGTGATCTTATAAAGGTTATAGAAGCTCTCATTAGCAGGCTCGAGAGACAAGTTGCTTCACGCAAGAAATGCTAGTTATGGTTTGCTTGCTCAGAGTAGTTGTTTTCAATTTTATATTTACCCTCTCTTTTGTTTAGTTTTTGTATTCGCTACTTGAATACTCTATTTCTAGTTTTTGCAACAAGGATTATCTGCACTGTTGCTGTATAGTTATCAAAAGTTTTATGAGACCTTTGTAAAGATCAAATTAAATAATTCTTGTTTCGTCACTGGTGTAAAGGAATGCCTCATTCTCTTGTCTAAAATTTGGTGGGATGGAGAGATTCCATATCCATCCCACCACCCCGTCATACCCGATTTTTTACCTAAGGTCAAAACGAGCACAGCATTATTGACTAAAAAAAAAATTAATTTATACAGAGTCGTCACCTAATTTTTTAGAAAAAATAGAAAACCTACTTATTTATTAACAAGTATGATTTTTATTTCAATTTGAGAACCAATTTACATTCTAGGTAGGTAAAGATTCAAATTATTCTGAAGGAAATGGATTAGACATCCTTCAGAATCCACAAATGTGATTCCCGATCAGACTTAGATTTATTAAAAGAAAGAGAAAAAAATTGATGTTTGTAAACACAAATACAAAAATGCGTATTAAAACAATATACATAATTTATATGTAAAGAATGTGTACATTGCATATGTTATCATAAAAATATGTGTATAAAAAGTGTATGAAAATAAACAAAAATACATGAGAATATCTATGAAAAAAATGAAAAGATTAAGTAAAGAAAAATTCGTCCAAAGAAAAAGATTACGTAATGTTTTTTAGTGTAAAAATATGAATTATTCTATTAAATATCTAAATTAATCTAATTCTTTTATATAAATAGTAACAGCCTAAATTAGCCTAACGCGTGATGAAAATTGCATAAATAAACAATATCCCTCCCAACACCCCAAAAATAAAGATTTTACTATAATTTAATATTTGTACAAGTGTGAAAGTATAAAAATACAAACATAAAAATTAAAGTCTTCTTTGAATGCTATTCCCGGTGAGTATTCCCAATAACCTGTACAAACACTCGTAATAAAAATGTTAGTAACAAATAAATAATTTATCAAAATAAATTGAAAAGATATGTATGCATGTATATCTAAAAATATAAGTTTTGTTAAAAAGCGTGGGCTAAGATTAGATTTTAAATACGGCATGGCTACGAAGTGGTTGCTAATTTAGTAACCATCCTAAATCGTCTTGTCAAGATACGAATCATAAAACTTTTGCGTTGTTATAAGAATTTCATCATCGCCCAAATTTATTTTTTTTATTACGTATTTATATATGTAATATTCGTCTTTTATTTGTGCAGGCCTAGAAAATCGACGGAGAATTTCTTCATCGGCCAAGTGTCGGCCCTTAATATAAAATAATAACTTTGCTAAAATAAAATCCGTCTTTTGTAATGGGGTGGCCTCAAATATCTAGACGGAGAGATAATTTCATTGGCCAAACTAGTGTAGTATTTATTAATTATCAATGTAATAAATTACAAGGCAAAACGGGAGGACAAATGTCCAAAACAATCCAAAATCAGCCACACAGTAATGAAGAAAAATCATCTGCATAATGTGCCTCGTTAAAACCTTACTAGAAAAAATCCAGTAGGAAAAAAATCTAGTAAAGGAAAAAGAGTACACATCTCTAATAATATGCATTTCGGCTGCCTCATTAAAAACCTTACAAGAAAAACCTAGTAGGACAAAACCTCGTAAGAGAAAAAGAGTACAATACGTATTAACTCTCCCTAATGAGAACATCCTTGAACCTTTGCATCTCGATCTTGTGCAGCATCTTCTTGAAAGTTTCAATTGGAGAAGATTTGGTGAATAAATCAGTCACATTATCAGTTGAACGAATCTGTTACACGTTAATATCATCATTCTTTTGTAGCTCATGTATGTAGAAAAGCTTTGGCAAAATGTGCTTCGTTCTATCTCCATTTATGAATCCTTCCTTAAGATGTGCTATGTATACTGAATTATCTATGTATAAAATTGTGGGTAGATTGTCATATTTCACACAACATTTTTCTTAAATGAGATGTATCATAGACCTTAACCATACACATTCTCGGCTTGCTTCATGAATAGCTATTATCTCAGCATGATTCGATGAAGTGGCTCTGATAGACTGCTTTGTATATCTCAAAGATATGGCAGTACCACCACATATAAGCACATATCCTATTTGAGACCGAGCTTTATGCGGGTCAGATAAGTACCCAACATCAGCATAACCAATAAGATCGGGACTGCAATCTTTAGAATAAAAAAAGCTCATGCGTTTTATCCCATTTCGATGTATCATAGTAGGAGCAAAAATATACCTTGCTAACAAATTGACTGAAAAGGTTATAGGCCTTGTAGTATTTGCAAGGTACATGAGTGCATCAATTTCACTAAGATATGGTACTTCATAACCAATCCAATTCGATATATTTTGAATTTCAGCAAATAATCTATTGCTTTGAAAACTCTCTAAGAGTTCCAATGATGTTCAAGCAATAAGCTTATACAATATAAGGATTATAAATAAGTTTCCTAGAAATTTTTATATGCTTCAAGCATATTTTGAATCCTTAAAAGTTTTCACATAAGTTTTGTCAAGTGACAATAATCAACATTTCATAAGTGACATCTTCAAATATCTGGACTGCAAATCAAATAAGTTTAATACTTACCAAGATGCATCCTTTCATGTCACTTGATAAATGTTTCTACGTTAGCATGCTTAAATTAACGTAGAATTAAGATCCTCGTAATCTTTTAAAATATTGTGCCAATATTGTGTCAAAGATATTGATGATATATCATTTAGTATCGGTTCACAATGCAACATAACAGTTTGAGATCTCATCACTTCATTATTTTCAGGTACATGAACCTCTCATAAGGTTTCATGAAGTGTTATGTCGTAGGCTCTTCAAGAGCTCATTGTCTTTTTATTATAATTATTTGCTCCTTATTTTTCAAGAACTATTTAATTTGGAACAGATTAGTTCACTACGCTTCACGCTTGCATAGACTTTGTCCTTTAGGAACACAAAATAAGAGCACTTGCGCTTAATATGAGATTCTTTCGGCATTTGACTTGAATTATCTTTTGGATGAGGATATGGTAATAATTCCTAACATATTTCATAGCGCTTATAATCTCCCCCTTATGTTAGGAAAACTAACATACATCCTCTACTTCTTTGAGGAATACATCTTTGTGCATTATGGTATATTCATTAATCGTATACCACACATCAAAATTATTAGATAGAATAATTGGTTTTCGACCTTGAACCAATTGAGAGGGAAGAAATAATCATAATTTGTTGGTCTAATGCATACAAATGCTATTGCAATATATCATATTTTAGACCAATACATGAAGTTTTGTTCTCATTAATAATGATTTAGCTATTTATTGAAGGCATTCAATGCCAAACCATCATCATCAAGATAACTTTCTTGATTGCACAATCTGAAAATTATGTTCTTAACTCAATTTTATTGAGCAAGCAACTTTATGAATGTCAAACTGCAGGTTGAAAATAAATGTACATGTGATCATCTTATTGATGCATCTTTTCAACATATCACATGATAGATGAACGGGCCCATATTCACCTTTTATATTTTTCAGATTTAAGGAATTCAATCCCAACATTAGTTGGTCCAACCAACTTATCATGAGAACAAGCGACATAAACAATTCTCAAAGAACCTTTTATTTCTTCAATACATGTCTAATATTCAATATGCACATCTTCGAGATGTCACAATCGTTCATATCAATTTATGAACTTTTATTCTAGTAAACTCCAAGTTTACCATGACATGTACTTTTTTCTTTGGTAAATTTCAGATTTACTATTACATGAATAAATTTCAGATTTACTACTTTAGAAATAGATTTTGAAATAACTCTTCTCAGTTATTCTGCCTTATTCGGAGGTGAGTTGTGATACCATCACAATCAAGTGCACGTTTGCATTAATAAGCTTCTCATTCCTCAGGAATGAAATATAATCATTCCTTAAGCGAATCAAATTATGATAGCTACTACAAAAGCAAATTGAGGCATACATATGATTTATTGTTACCACATTCAATTCAGGAAATAGAGCATATCAATGGGATATATTTCATGACTTTTCATCAAATACCCATTATTTTGCCTTAGCCATCATAATATCATCAGTACATG
Organism: Capsicum annuum; assembly: GCF_002878395.1. NCBI lineage: Eukaryota > Viridiplantae > Streptophyta > Magnoliopsida > Solanales > Solanaceae > Capsicum > Capsicum annuum. The sequence goes on along the minus strand of NC_061111.1, from coordinate 211,503,029 downwards.
TATTGAGATCCAATCTCAACGTCTTATCCATATAAAGGCGTCTTAGGCATAAATTAATGGGACTTGAACCCAACATATTATCATCCCTTTTGATAATATTGCTGTTGAGGAATAAATTTAAAACATAAATGGTTCCAAACCAATTATTTTTCCTCAAATTCAACAATAATTATATTATTAGTAGCAAAAGAACATAAGAAATTACTAACCTTGAAATCCTTGAGATTTATAATCTCACCTTGTTTGACAGAGTTTCTATCTGATAACGTGTTATAAAACAAGAAAGAATAAAGAAGAAGAGTAGAGAGAATAGAGAGAGTAATAAAAAAAAAAAAAAACTTGAGGGATGAGATCATCAGATTGTCAATACAATAAATAGAACCCCTCTATTTATAGGGAAAATTTACTCCTAGTTTGAGTAAAAGAGGGATGCTTCAAATCCTAATAGATATCAAAGTAGATCTTGATAGACATTCACTATAATGTAAATACATTTATAACAAGTGACAAATTAATGTGCCATTGATAACTTAAAATTCGTCTTTGATGGTGCTTAATAAATTGCGCCAAATTATTTTTTGGTGGAAAACACTAGAAGACAAAACTTTGTTACAAAATCATATGTTTCGTTACTAAACATGTATTGTTCATACATTTAAACACGAAATGTAAATTTTGTCACAAAAAATGAATAATTAGTGATGAATTTTATGTCATACCTAATAGTTTCGTAGTTAAATATCACATTTGTTGTAGTGAGCATCCTTTACAAGGATAAATATTTTTTGGATATCCAACCAATATCATAACACGACTCTCAGCCCAATAATATATCCAGAATAATCATGACATCGTAATCACAGCTTTAGTCCATATTCATATCCGAAACACATATCGACAATCATATTTATAAGTCGTAGCATATCTATAATCATCTCACATATAGGAGGCATAATATCAATAAACATATCACTTCTATTAGACATCTCATATCTATAGGTCATACATTATGACCAAGAGGAAAATCATCTCTATAAGCCCAATAATCATAACTAAGAGGAAAATGCATATCTATGGATTAAATATCTTAACTAAGAGGAAAATGCATCTTATGGGCCAAATGTCATAATTAAGAGGAAATGACATCTCTAAAGGCCAAATATCAGCTCTAAGAAAAATTAACATCTCTATAGTCCATTAATCATAATCCGACGAAAATCATCACAACTTATCAATTCGCCAAGTAAATCTCATAAATAAGTCTCATTAGTCTCAACTAGGCCTACTATCCACAACTAAGTCCACAAAGGCTAACACAAGTCTTGGCCTAAGTGGGCCGAATGATCACACTTCTAATCTCAATCTCTATATTAGGCAAACTACGCCCAAACTAGGCTAAGATATCTAGTTCAACTTCTAGATGTTAAGTAAGCCATAACTAATTTTAAAATAGAAAATTCGTCTAGAAACATGGGCAATTATGTCAATTCTACCCCAAGATACGATTTTAAGATCACTAGACTAACCCAACAAAGATCAATCACGCTAACCATAATTCCAAACCTTCGACCACATCCCAAACCTAGCATTATAAGATTTCCAAACTACAAACTAATTCAATCTAGGGAGAAGGCAATAGAATTCTAAAAAGGTCATAAACATACTACTTTAGGGGTCCAAAACCCTCATCAAATTCAACAAATATCAATAATCAATACTAGGTTATTTATTCATAATCAAGCCTAACATTTATATTCACATTCTATACATAACACACATCATCTTCAAAGAAGAGTAGGTAGAAGCTACCTCAAGGCCAAACTGCCAAACCTCACATCATGCACCACATGCCCATCTTTACTTCACTATCCTAAAAATATCATCATCCTATGAAAAGCATAATCTACTCATCAATACGAGTCTAACGATACACAAATTACATTATTGTGCTTTGGGTTAAAAAATGACACAAAAAATTTTTAAGTGGATCCTACATATGAAAATCGCATTTTCGAGGTCAATCCAGTGCTCATACATCACCAAGGAATCATAACCCTCAATTAATGGGTGCAAACAAATCAAATTTGAGGCTAAATTAAGCCCTAAGCTAAATTAAAATTTTAGGTCAAGAACTAAGAAATTCACCAATAAAGTGATGAACTCTTACCTTAATCTGGATTATAATCATGATAAAAGATGTTTACCAAGCTCCCTAGACACTCACAAAACTCAATTTTGAGTTATCATACCCATTCAAAATTTTAGTCTCTCAAAGATGAAGAAAAAATGCCCAAATTCGCAACCTTAGAATATATTTATAGACCCCATCAACGAGAGATGCAGTATTCTCGTGATAGCAAAGTCAAAAATTATTTTTGACCCTCAAAACTCATTCAGAATCGAAATAGCATGATCCAATAGTAAAATTTGAGTGTAAATAGTATTTCAAACCATTGGAATAATAAAAAATTTCACCCAACATCGTTTCGGCAAAAAGTGAGGCCCACACCTATAGTTTCGTTTCTCATAAAATCGCTCAATAGCCCAAAATAAGTTTGAAAACCTTGGGACCTGAATCAAGGATTCCCTAGCCTAAAATCAACATTTTAGATGTGATGAAAAAGTTGAATTTTCAATCCGAAGTTGTTTCGATCAAATATGAATCCCACACCCATATTTTAATTTTTTAATTTTTTGATCAATAGGTCAAAATGAGTTCGGGTACATTGAAATCCGAACCAAAGGTCTACCTACACTAAAATTGATATTTAAGATCTACTGGTACAATCGAAATTTGCATCCGAGATTGTTTCATTGAAATTTTCATACGATGGCCATTTGAAATCAATAAAGACTTCAAAACAGAAAATTAACTCTAAAAATCAAATAAACTGTTCGATAATCGATCCGTCGATTCCAGTAAATCATAAATGACTTGGAGCAGCTATGGAAAAGCCCTAATGGTAAAGATAAGAGAAAACATAAAAATACGACTGGAAGGATCATTACAAAATCTTTCTTCAAGTCATCGAGGAAGTTATTCTTCGTCTCATTCGTATATGGCTTAAACGTAACCATGTAATCCATCTTTATCTCATAAACAGTAGAAATGATGTATGGGTAAACATTCTATAAAAAATAATTTAAAAATTACATAATATTCAATATTACAATAAATTCACACCTCAGTAATTTTTCCTTTATACTTGAATGGGTCGTCTTCGATTATCTTGTCACTTTTTGTAGCGTGCCACCTAAGGATTCGGAGAATGAAAAAAGGCTCATTTATTTATTTTCTAGCAAATTTTTCAAGATAAGAAAAAACCTCATAGATCCAAATCTATTATCAATACAGCAGTGAAAAATGAATCAGAATCTATGACAGTATAAATAAAACAAGAATTTATGATAAACTAACTAAAGGGTTGATGGTAGATACCATGAATGCCCAAGAAAATCCGAATAGAGCATAGAATGTCTTCTACTTCTCATCAAATACTTTCCTCTGCAACTTTAGATCAATTTTCTTTTAGATAATCCATGATCAATTGATATATCTCTTTTTTTACACGAATAACTCTCAAATAAGCTCAAAAACTCTACCATTCGAATCAATTTTGTGTCGACAACCTTCGTCGAATCTTTTGCATGTAACATAGTGTGCAAGAACCACACTAAACAACACTTAAACTTCTACTCCTCGTTCAACTTATTTCGTCTAGTCAACTATAACAAGTTGGCTGACATTTGTTTTTCGTCACCTTAAAGAAAAAGTGGCCCCCAACTCTAACACCTTCAATTTTGAGTCACTAAGGTATGATGAGCAGTTCAATCTCGCGATTAAACAGAACTCTTTTAAGCCAAAACAAGCAGGCTTATTGTTCACACAACATCACATCTCATGATGAATCTTATCATTCTTAACACATTGCAACAATAAATAATGAATCAACTGTCCATTGAATTTAAGATGTTGCGAACAGAACTGCTTCAATTCTCTATATGCAGCCATCTTTGATCTAACTAATATCTTTGCTAGAAAAGATCCAACCTCGTCCATCAAAGTTCGAAGGTTATACTGCTCCACAGAAATATACCTTAAATAAAATGACATGAACAAGGGACCATTATCTCCATCGACACTATTTTTTTCACTACCCTCACTCTTTTTACTATCATCACTATCACTACACAGCAACATCATCACTAAACTCATCGACATATCTATTTATCTCCTTTATGATCTCCGAATTTGATTCCGACTCTTCCGCTTCAATTTTTTTCATTTAGAGGTATTTTCAACTACCTTATTCTTTCTTTTTCTACTTCTAGAAGCAGAATCAAACGCGGTACCAACTGTATGTTTAACACCGACTCTAACTTTACTTATTTTTTAATAGAATCTACACCTAAAAATAATTCCGTCATTGTTAATTCATAGACCACAAATCTACTAACAGAAACAATTGCCAGAATAATTTAAAAATTATTTTACCATTAAACAGTTCACTACACAAAAATATCATAACAAAACCAAAATCCAATAGCATGAACAAAAAAATTTCAGTCAAATATATGGATATCAAAACTCAACTATTGCTACAAATCAAACTAATTCGCTATAAATTTTTTATTTTCATTATTTAATCAATCATATTTTAAAAGAATCTCACACACCTAAAAATTTATTTCAAACTTGTTAATTTATAGACTACAATTCTACAAATAAAAACAGGTCAATACTTGATTCAAATTAACCAAAATAACTAAGAGATTAAGAATTATCTCACCATTCAACACTGCAGTATAAAAAAAATCAGAATTAAAGCAAAACTTCTTAATAAAACTTTAAAACTCAACACTATAATCGACGAAAAATTTTGTCGAAACTGCAAAATCAAAACTCAACTATTACTAAGGAATCCAACTAATTATCTATAAAATTTTCATATTTCAATTATTTAATCAATCACATTCAATTTTTTTTTCCTATACTACACTACTACGAAACGAATAACAATAAAAATCGCTAAAATAAATCTACAAAATAAACTTTGAGAAAATTTTCTTAAGAGTAGCTGGAGTTTGAGAAGTTGAAGAAGAGAGAAGAAATTTTATTTAATATTAAAAAAAAATGAAAGGTGTTAGGTGTAATTTATTAAATTTTTAAAATTTTAAAAATGATGAAGAAAACCCTATCCCACGTGTGGACTCTACTTTTTTTTTTCTTTAATCCTAATCTTAAAAATTAAATGAAAAAAATATTAATGGATATTTGACAAAATAAATTTTGAAAGTGGCCACAATGCCAATTCTTCCCAACTTTTGTTATATACTTGCCCTGTAACCCTGTTCTCTCTGCTAAGGTTGACGTGCAATCCAGGATGCGTGCAGGAAGTCAGTCCGCAAGTATGAATTAATTGGACCAACTTCGATCAAACCATGCCTTACAGCGCAAATTCTATCAAACCGGGGCCTCACAACTAAAACACAGAATGGGCTATAATTCCAGTAATTTTAGGACCATGTCTAGAGTTACACACACGCCCGAAATTATTGAAAATGAAAAACAAAGAACCTAGCAGTAAATATTCAAAGCAACAGTTAACAAAAGTTGTTTTCATATAAGTTTCATATAAGTAAAAGGGTTATCATGAGTGAAAGAGCCAAGACACTTTAGCTAAAAATGCTATATTTCTTTTACTACTTGCGAGGATGAGTATGTTCAGGACCACCAACTCCGGTGGCTACTTTGGCCACGTCAGCAGCAGAAGCTTCGGGTTTCTTCATTACGTACATAGTGCCGTACCAAACAGCACCGGAGATGGCTAAACCAGCAATAGCCATTGTCGTAATGCTATAAGGCAAACGCCCCCTTTGGTGTAGTACTGTACCTGTATAGAGGCGAGGCGAATTCAAGATTTGAACTTAATAAATTGAAAGTATCAAATAAACATTCTCAATTCAAGCTTTAAATTCAATGCTTTGAAGCCTCTTAAAATATTGAGTTCAGCAATTTGTACTTCATAGTTTGTTCCCTTTTGTATTAGTATACATTCTTTTGCTTTAAACCTACCATCCTATTTGTAGTACTCCATTTGTTATTGTTCCGTTTTATACTAATCCTGAATGAGACATGACTCATGCCCCCCCCCCCCAAAACACCCCGTAAAAAAAAGTAATAGACAATGGCGTAGCTATATTGACTTAAAGGTGGTCACTGGAACACCCTTCCTCAACGAATCATATCATATAGAAAATAATGCTACGACTATAACACAAAGATAACTAACTTTTTCCAGATATATACTAAAGATTTGAATACTGCTAGCAAAGTTCCTAACTTCGCTACTGGCAACAAAAAACCATTATGCCTATGTATGATCGTTATCTTTTCAAATATCACAAGAGTCTCCTCTTTTAAATTTTGTATGTCCAGTCAATCACTAAAATTAATGAACTGACACAACAACATCAACATCCCCGTGAATATCCACAAAGTAGGGTTTAGGGAGGGTAAAGTATATGCAATCCAGGACTACCTGGTAGTCCTGGATAAAGTAGAGAGGTCGTTTCCGGTAGACCACAAGACAACTAACAAAATTAATGAACTGATACAATCAATAGATACGATAAGTGGAGTACTATTTTTCATATTGTCTCTCATACACACACTGTAATAAAGGATAATCACCTCTTTGGATTTTTAAAATAGCGGAAAGGTATATTAGGTACTAATATACATATAATGTACATATTGTATACACTCAGTAGTTACATTTTATATATACAATCGAAGTTTTGTATTATTGTATATTTTGACAAGCACCGTGACTAATAGTTTTGATAGATTCAAATAAACGTACTACTTAAAAAGGGGTCGTTCAGTTGCTGACTAAAAATAGAAATTATTCATGTATTAGAATTACCACCATTAATATCATTTTTGATAACTTCTTAATTGTTTTTTATAAAATTCAGTACAATATTAGATCATCATTTTTCAATCTCACATAAAATTACTAAAATTCTGGGTACGTAGTTCTTGCATAACTAAATGTAATTTAATTTTAGTTGACTAATTTTTATATTATTCATACACACATAATTCTAACAAGCAACTAAACGACAATTACCTGGATTGTGGCCTGGTGGTCTTTTGGAGGCCTCAACACCAGCTTTTTTCACTTCTTCTGGACTCATCTTGGTTGTATCTGCCATCTTTCTCCATTCTTCATTATCTCCTGCCATTATTAATTTCCTAATTTTGTGCTTTGCTTCGGGGATGGAAAATGAGAAGAATAAGAAGAATTAGCGGTTTGACTTTGCATGAATTTATATGACACGTTGTGATAAGACATGACATGTGTCTGTTTCTGCTGTGATTGCACGATGACTCCTAGGCTCAGACAGTTTTTCTTTTTCATTTAGGATTTTTAGGTTCGGTATAGAACTCGAAATTAAAATAAGTTAAATTATGAATAAAATAATTAAAATAAGTCACTTATTTAATAAATTATTAAAATAGATTAAATATAATAAATTATTATATTTTATATTTTTTTTAATAGTTAACTAACGGCATTAATATTTTATAAAACGTAATATTTTTTTACGAATTATATGACAATCTAAAAAAAAACTAATCAATGTTTTATCACATCACTATTTTTATCTACTTTTTTTTCTCAAATCATAAGAAAAACCTGCCAATTACATTTTAGTACCAACTACTTTATGTCAAATAGTAAAAAGTTGCTTTTTTATGAAATTATTTTTTCTCATTAGTTTTATAATAGTTTCCGATTAAAATTTTGAGTAGACTCACATACACAAATACATTTCTTATTATAATTAATGAAGTAAGAAATCACAATTTAAGTTAGGGGTGTGCTAAAATCAAACCAATAAAAATATTATTAATTTATTGTTATTGGATTAATAATTTTTTAATAATTTTAAAAAAATTATTGGATTATTGATTCGATTTTGATTTTTTTTACTGAATTATTGGGTACAGTGATAACCCAATAAGATTATACTAAATAATTATTTTACACCTCATATTTTACACTGCTTTTAGAAAAGTAGATAAAAACGGTGTAAAATATGAGGTGTAAAATAATTATTTAGTACTATAATGTAACGATCCGAGACTACCCCCTAGTCGTCACACGGTGCTTGCGATCCCGAAGAACCACAAGCTAACTCATGAATGATATCTGCTGTGAGCACTGAACAATAATACTGAAATAAATGCGGAATAATGGGTTGAAATGCCATAAGGTTCTAAACATCTAAAATACTGATAAAATATAACATCTATAAAACTGAATATTGTCTGAAAATCTAGTCTGACAAGCCTCTGAAAGTGGGGTTGATGGGACAATCCCCCAACTAACTCCATCTACTAAAATACTGCTAAGATGAAGTACTGAAATAAAAGTATATCCTCGATAGATGAGGACTCACTACTAAATCTGCTACTGCTGGCTGAATTTGGCTAAGCGCGGTCAGAAACTTGAGCGTCCGAACTTATGATATGAAACATCATAGCACAAGAAACAGGTATGCGATTAGTACAAGAGAATGTACTGGTATGCTAAATGAGGTAAGGCTAAATGCATGGGTTCATATGCATGAACAATAACTAACTGAATGATATGCAAGAGCTGGATTAACATACATGGAGGATCTGTAACTACTGAATATACTGTGCCTACTGTGACTGAGTATACTGGAACTAAATCTGATAACTGATAACTAAATATACTGATAATCTGAAATCACTGATAATCTAAATTACTGTTAACTGAGTAAATGTATCTGACAGTCCTGATTCTATAGAACTGAACTGAGTTCTATTCTGAAGAATGAGATCGAAACTGAATCCGTGGGAGATAATCATCTAATCGACATATCTCAAATAAGATAAGATAACTGAGTTGGGGTCCAATCTGTAACCCCAATTGAAAGAGTGTCAGTACCGTGCCACGAGTAAAGACAAGCTGAAGAGTAACCCTCTACTGGTAGGTTCCTTAAACGAGAATGGTAGTACCCTCAACTGGCAGGTAGATCACCTCATTAACCCTCAATTGACAGGTTTGATATCCCAACCTACGCTTGCTATATAGTTCTGAAATGCAAGAATTGTTTCTAAGGATCACACCCCCTGCTGGCAGGTGAGCCCCCATCCTTGGGTTCACTCGGTGCTGAATCTTACTCCCAATTGAAAGACACTGAACTGTTATACTGGACTGAATTCACTGAGCTTTCTAGGTTTTCCTAAGTTCTGTAACTGACTGAATTCTACTAAGTTCTGAAACGGATTGAGAGTACTACTGATCATGACATGACTGATACTATTCTGTAGCTGACACTGGCTCTAAATAAACAGCTAAGTTGTCAAGTATTAAATACCCCAGGACTCGATAGCATGGAAAGTAAAGAAAAACATAATCTTAAATAACATAACAATGTTCACTTGGTCATAATTCATTCATAGAGACATTCCATCAAACACTTGTAATGCATTAACTTGTACATAAATGGGAATTGGATGTTAGCATGCTATAATGACATTATTTCATTCTTATAGACAATTTATCAAACACATGGGAAGCATGCTTGGTTCATTAAATCATAAACACTTAGGGTTAACATGGCTACAACAATCAACTTGAAAATTGAAGAATTTATCATGAATATCATGTATTTCAACACATGCTAGAATCAATTCTTGGAACTTGTGATCAAAATCATGGATTAAAACTCAAACAACATCATGAACATGAATTCAATCTAATTCAAATATGGAAATCATAAATCTTGTATTTTAAAAAAGGATTTTTGAGCTCCATGGAAGGGAAGGATCCATAGATGAACATCTAACATACCTTAATTTGATGAGTTTTTGGAGAAATTCTTGGGATTGACCTTGATTCTTGAGAGTTGGGGTTTGTTTGTTTTTTTTTTTAGAGAGAATTACCTTTTGATTTTAGGGAAAAGTGAATAATGAAGGGTTTTACACGTTTTTAGGGCTTTAATCCCATATCTGGGCGGAATAAAATTATGGAAAAAGACTGTTTTAACCCTGGGCGGAAGTTTAATTTTTCTAGAAATTTTCCCGATCTGGACCCCTGGCGCGACGCGACGTCATCGCGCTAGGCCGCTGGAAAATGACGTCTGGGAAATTGCATGGTGGCGCGACGCGGTGGTATCGCATTGCCACTTTATTTGTTAACTGAAAGTGCACCGCAATGCGGTGAAATTGTGTTGGTACACTGAAAATTGATAATTGTGAACTAGGTTTATGACGCGACGCGCCACTATCACGGAGCAACGCTAAAATTTGACAATTGCTATTTTAACACACTCCACGACACGCTACTGGCCTGAATGACGATGTTTAATGAGTGAAACTTAAAATCGTCATAACTTCTTACCCGGTTGTCGGATTTAGGTAAATTTTATATCGTTGGAAAGCTAATTGAATTTTCTACGCAATGGCAGACTCAAATCTGAAAATTACTAAGTATTCTAAAAATTTTATTTAGGATAAGTCATGTATTGAGGGTTAATCTAGGCTAGAAAAATACAAGGTATTACATATAATCTTATTAAGTTATCGCTTTAGCCAATAACCCAGTAAAAAAATCAAAATCAAATCAATAATTCAATATTTTTTTAAAATTATTAACCCAATATCGATAAATTAATAACATTTTTATCGGTTCAGCTTTTTTACACTCCTAACTTAAATTGTAATTTCTTACTCCATTAATTATAATAAAAAATATATTTATGCATGTGAGTCTGTTCAAAATCCTAATCGATAACTACTATAAACTCACAGAAAAAACAATTTCATATTTTTATTATAATTCTTTTTGTCAAACAGAAAAGAAAGTCTGATTTGACATAAAGTGTAAAAAATAACTTTTTACCATTTGACATAAGGTATAAAGTGTAAATCGTAGGTTTTTCTTAGGATTTGAGAAAAAATAGATAAAAACGGAGATATGATAAAATACTAATTACTTTTTTTTAGATTTTCGTATAAGTCGTAATAATTTGTTATATTTTATATTTTTTTGGTAAAATGTAATAATTTATTACGTTTTATAAAGAAATTGTAAAATGCAATAAATTATTTTGTTTTATAAAAAGTCAACTCCATTAGTTGACCGTTAAGAAAAAAGTATAAAATGTAATAATTTATTACGTTTAGCTTATTTTTGTAATTTATTAAATAGTTGGCTTATTTTGATCACTTTATTCGTAACTTGACTTATTTTGGTTCCGAATTTTTCGATATACATATTGAACTTCTATTAATATAGATTATGGATGAACTTCTATTAATATAGATTTATATCGAATTAATATTATTCGAGATTAGGCGTTTCTTATCAAAAGAAAATATTCATATCTAAATTCGAAATTAAAATCTTTATATTTATTTATTTATATTATTTAAGAGGAGAGTGACTTCAATCCTGGTAGATGGCCTTTACCTTTTGTTTGGATGGTAGTTATCTACGATATAGTATGATATGATTATTAAGAGTATTAAATTTATTTGTGTGTTGGCGGCTAAAGCAGCTCTCCATCGACATGTTTGCTTCAGCTAGGAGTGGGCATGGTACGGTACGGTGTGGTATTTTAAAATTCGGTATGGTAACTTCAGTTTTTGATATCTGAAAGAAAAATACCATTACTATACCAAATTAGTTCGGTATGGTTTGATATTTTAAAATTCGGTTTCAGTATTTTATGGTATGGTAATTCGGTAATCATACTTTATTTGATTTCGACTTACATATATTCATATAAAAAAATTATAACTTTAAACTTTAAAAACGTCTCGAGCATATAAGACTAACAACTACCTTTGTCAATCAATTACACAAAAAGAACATTTCAATCACGATTGAGTAGTCCAAGATGGAAACTCTGAATAACATTACCTAAACTTAAGTATAGTACTCCTAAATAATAAGCTTCCCAAAAAATTTATTTCTAAATAAAAAATATTTTTATGTTCAATTGACTAATGGATGATATATAAATATATTTAATAATCTTAAATATAGTATACATGAGTTTTATATATTATTAAAAAACCTCAATGCAGTATATGATATTTCAGTATTTATTGTATAAATATCAAATACCGTACCAAATACCAAAATAGTTTAAAATTCTTACCAAAAACCATACCAAATACCATAACATCCATACCACGGTATAAAAAATTACTGTTTCGAAATGGTATTCGGTATATACCATACCATGCCCACCCCTAGCCTCAGCTGCTTGCTCTGTCATTTTATTATATCACCTCTAATTAGTTATTATAAGTTATTTACATATTAAAAAAAAATATCTAATTAAAAAAGTAAAATAGACATTTATGACATGTCTGCTTCAGCTGCTTCAATCATAATTTTACTAAATACCACCCTAATTAATTATTATAAGTCATCTAAATATTAAAAAACATGTATTTAATAAAAAAAAAAGATAAAATAGATATAAAATGATGAGTTAACTTTTGATGTTTTAAATTAACTTCACATCTTATATGAGGCTCACTTAATTTTTTTTTTCACAAGTATTTTTATAGTAATTTTGTTATATCATTTTTAGTTAATTGTTGTGAGTAATTTAAGACATGTTTGCTTTTGCTGCTTCAATCGTGATTTTACTATATCGCCTCTAATTAATTATTATGGTCTAACCATTATGCCACTTAAATTGAAATATAAAGAAAAATTTTATAAATTACAATAATTTAAAACTTAGATTATTTAAAAATGTAATTGATTATCAATGCCACAAAATTTTGAATATGGAGAGTAACATATATCATTTAAAAATTACATAAAAAGTATTATAAATTACAATAGTTAACAGCTTAAAATATCTAAAAAAAATTAATCTGTTATATATTTTAAAAAATACATAAAAAAATATTATAAATCACAATAATTGACAACTTAAAAATTTAAAAGATATAAAATATTCGATTGAATCTTGAAATTATATCAATGCCACTTAAATTGGAATATAAGAAAAGTATTATAAATCAGAATAATTAAAACTTAAATTATTTTTAAAATATAATTGTCTTTTAACGCCACAACAGTTTGGACAAGGAGAGTAATATATATTATTTGAAAACTAAAAAAATTATAAATTACAATAGTTAACAACTTAAAATATCTAAAAGAAAAACATATTAAAAGTATGATTGATTACCTAAATTCTATTTGTGTCGCATAAATTGAGACCAAAAAGAGCGAGTTGGGCGAATAGAGTAGGCTGCTCTCCGTCGACATGCCTGCTTCAATTGCTTGCTCCGTCATTTTACTATATCACCTCTAACTAATTATTATAAGTATTTATATATTAAAAATTAATAATATTTAGTAAAAAAAGTAAAATAGACATTTATGACATGTCTGTTTCAGCTGCTTCAATCATAATTTTACTAAATACCACCTAATTAATTATTATAAGTCATCTAAATATTAAAGAAAATTATTTAATAAAAAAATGTAAAATAGATATAAAATGATAAGTTAACACTTGATGTTTTAAATTAATATCACGTCTTATATGAGATCTCCTTAATTTTTTTTCACAAGTATTTTTTATAGTAATATTGTTATATCACTTTTAATTAGTTGTTGTGAGTCATTTAAGACATGTTTTCTTCATTGCTTCAATTATGATTTGATAATATCACCTCTTATTAATTATTATGTTCTAAGCATTATGCCACTTAAATTAGAATATAAATAAAAGTTTTATAAATCACAATAATTACAAACTTAGATTATTTAAAAAATGTAATTGACTATCAATACCACAAAATTTTGGACTAGAAGAGTAACGAGTGGGGGTTTGGGCCACAGGTGACAAAAGAGTTTTAAAATGAGGTGTAGGTGACACAAGTCTTAATTATTAGTTGGAGGTGACAATTACTTCATTATGAATTAAGAAAGTTGGGAAAAATTAAAAATAACCCACAAGTTTTTAAATTTACACTTTGATCCCAATGTTTACCTAAAATAACTGGAAACAGAAGAAAAAAAGTGTCTTTCTCTCTCTTCTCATCCATTGTTGTTTTCTCTCTCTTAGCGATTTTTGTTGTTCATTATTTCTGCTGCTTTATTCACCATCTTCTGCTTCATTATCATCATCTTCTACTTCATTATCATCTTCATCTTCTTCTTGTCGACCATTTGTTGTTGTTGTTGTTGGTACAACGCTACTGCTGCGATCTGACCAATTTCTTAGGTCAAATTTTGTTTACTACATCACTTTCCACTTTGACATTACTTCATAGGTGACTTTGGTAAGTAAAATTATGATTTTTATTCGTATTTGTTATCTGGGTACACTTCTATTTTTTCAACAATGGATAGAACTCCGATTATGAATCTAGCATAAGTGCCCACAATTTAAACAGATCAATCATCTGGTGCATCAGATGAGTAATCCGTTGCATCAGAAGATTTATCTGTTGCATCAGACTGTTTATCTGTTGCATTTGAGGATTTATCTGTTGCATCAGACATATTATCTGTTGTATCAAGATGTTTATCTGTTGCACCAGACTAATTATCTATTACAACGAATGATTTATCTGTTTGGAACAACACAAATCAGCCCCTGCCATAAACCCAACAGATAACCAATATATTTCAACTCTTGCTATTAATACTGGATTCAAAGTTATTCCTTACGTTTAATTACCCGTCCCAAATTTCCTAATTCGATTTCTCATTTTACTTGTCTTTTTCATTAATCAAGAAAAGATTAAAATAATTTGTGTTTTACCCTATGCATTAATCACTCTTTCTTCAAATTAAAATGGAAACATCATTTAATAGGGGGACTATACGCCAACCGACATTAAAAGCTTTCTTCTCTTATGAAATTTTGATTGAATAGAAAACAATGGTTATTTCAAACACGTCTACTGTCCCACCAACTGATCAGTGAGTTATGGTAAACTAGGCATGTTATTAATTATTTTTTAATCAATGTGGCATCTCAATTTGGGAAGGGTAATTTGAGACGGGGGGAGTACGAATTAAAACGTCAGAGCCAAGCAACAAACTAGTCATCTGTTGATACAGACTATTTATTTGTTGCATCAGATTCTTATCTGTTGAAACATGAGTAATCTGTTTTGAACAACACATCAGCCCCTGTCACAAACCCAACAGATAAATCTTGCTATTGCTACTGGATTCTAAATTATTTCTTTTTACGTCGAATCATCGACATATTTGTTGAGAAGATAATAGACAAAATGAAAATTAAATATGGATTAAAATGTCAAAGATCAAACATAATTTTTTTATTAAAAAAAAATAAATAAAAATATATATAATAGACTAAAAGAAAAATAATAATCTAATTATCATTATTATTATTATCATCATCATCATCATTACCAGCCGGCCAATCTTCAATCGAAAGTAGCAAGGCCCTCCTCAGCCTGCGTATCTCGCAGAACATTCTTGCTCTAACTCCTCCCAGTTTCCATTGCAGGTCACGAACTTGATTCCAGAGTTCATTCACGGCGGTTTGCAGAAAAGCAATGTCCCACACTGGGTCATCCATAATCTTCTAGAGTGTAATATGAAAGACGAGATGCAATAAATAAATAGAGTGTAGTTGAATGAACGATTGGGTAAGGTGGGACTTATTTATAGAGGATTGAATTTGAATGAGAGGCAAAAAGGCGCGACTATTCACCTCCATTCATTAATTATATTTTTGATTAAATTAAGAAAATAAATATTATGATAAGTCATGACTTTTCAGATTATTATTATTAATTAGTTCTTTTGAAAAACCATTTTTATTGAGTTGTGGCAACAAATCTATATTTGTTGCATCAGATAACATATCTGTGATAACAGATATATAATCTTTTGCAACAAATATAAAATATGTTGCATCGGATAACCTATCTGTTGCAACATATAATCTAACTGTTTACCTCTATTTATTACTTACATTTTTTATTAATGTGAAAAGTAACGACTTAATTAAATTAACAAATATTGTGATAAGTCATGACTTTTCAAATTATTATTATTAATTAGTTCTTTTCAAGAACCATTTTTATTGAGTTGTGACAACAGATTCGATATCGGTTGCATAAGATAAATCATTTGTGACAACAGATATATCATCTATTGCAACAGTAGTGAACCTGTTGCATCAGATAATATATTTGTAGCAACATATAATCTACTTTTTTAAAAAAAAACTATCATCATATCTTTAATCCAAATTTGCTTACTTTTTTATTTTATAAAAAAAAGTTACCTTTTCAAATTCTTTAATAAAATAATAACCTTTTTTATTTTCTAACAATAGATTGTATATGTATTGAATCTGATAAATCATCAGTTGCAATAGATATACCATCTGTAGCAACACATAGACATTCTATATTAATATCTTTTTTTATTTCTTCTAACAGCTGATACATCAGTCGCAACAGATGGAGAATTTGATTCATCAGCAACACTGATGAATGTATGTATTTTTGTTTTAGACAAAAAGTCACGATCGATCACCTTATTTTTTTTTCTTAACAATCATTATCATATAAGTTAATTAATCCAATATTGTGATTTTTTTTTTATTATATAATAAATAATTTTAAAAAACAAATTCAAAAACAAAAATGGTGAAAAGTGATGATCAGTTATTAAAATTAAATAACCGTTCTTTTATGGTTATAAATTGTGTTTATCATTTATTTCCTTATTATTTATTTATGAAATATTTTTCATATTGAATAATCGGAAAGTCATACTTTTTTCACCCTCTCAATAACAACCCTTTTTTATTAATAACCGTCAGGTGCAACATATGATCGATCTGTCGTAGCAGATTAACCTCTATTGACACAAATTGCTCAATCCCTACCACCAACCGTCGACATGTTGAGAACAAGAAATAAACAGAATGATTAATAAATACTAAATAAGAATTAAAAATTCAAAGTCGACAACAAAATGAAATGAATGTTCATAGATTTTTGAATCCTTGGTAGATCCGGTTTACAAAAGGAGGAAAATACATGCGCTAAAATAAAAAATATTACCTAATTATTATTACTACTATTATTATTATTGTTAATCGGATATTTTTCATCCGACAGCCTTGCTCTGAAGTCAGCCAAATCTCTCTGGAGTTCATCAAAATGCCTTTGAAGTTCAAGCAAGGACTCGATATTAATATTCTTGTACGAATCTGGATCATCCATAGTTGTAAGGAGGGACCTATTTATAAATTATCATATCTCGAAAAGAAAATAAAATTGCTTTAAAATAAATCTAACAGATGGGTAATCTGTTGCAAAATATATTTTTTCTGTTAGATAACTTACAACATACTGGCAATAACTTACAACATACTGGCAATCTCTTGCAAAAGATGTATATATCTGTTTGATTTCTCAAACAGATACATCATATGTTGCAATAGGTTGATCATCTGCCGTAACAAATGTCTCCAATTATTTGACAATATAAATAGATGTGTCATTTGTTGCAACTAGCTAGTCACCTGTTTATTCAATTTAAGCCATATATAGGCTAGGAAGAATAAGGTGTGTGCAGATGGATACACTATCATTTGTGTGGCAGTTAAGTATGTATTACTGATAAGGTCATCGGGACAACACACACAAAGTACAATATTTTTGTGAATGCAATTTTTAACTAATTAGGCATTGATCATTCAAACAAGATCCTTCATTGTATAGTTAAGTTTGATGGGTTCGAAATTAATAAAGATGAGGACCTCATGAAGATGGTGTAGATACCCTGTTATGAATTGCTGATGGTTGTTGCTCGTGTTTATGCGTGTCAAGTTTTGAGAAGGGATCAATAGTTGTCATCACTGTAGAGAACCAATAGCGATTGGACTTAACTTTAAGTATGCATTGGACCCTTAATGGGTCCTCGAAGTCTCGTACTGCATCAAACAAGAACGGAAAACCAATAGAAATTCCCTTGGCTAAAATTTATATGGTTGGGTTGCTCACTCGGGGTGACGATTATATGCTAGAAGGTACAGTACGAGAATGCCTTCGAGGGAAAATGGGTGGTTGATAGAAGACTATATCACCTGAGAGATAATTGAAGAAGAGACATAGGATAGAAAGTAACTTCTAACGAATCTGGCCAATGGAATTATCTTAAAAGATACTAAATCTAAATCAAGTACAAATATGAAAGTTTATCCGGTAATGTAATTTTGTCTGTTGTTTCTTTGAAAGAAAAATAATGCAGATGGACACTTTGCTAGGAGCTACGTGGTCGAAATTATCACCTAGATAAAAAATAGGAGAAGACCAACAAAGAAGCATCACGGTAATCGAGGGTTGAAATGGCGTACATCAAGTCTAGAAAAGTTATGCCAATAGCAACTGCAGTTAAAATAAGAAATCTAAGCGAAGACGGTAATTTTTGAATTTTAAATTTCATCCCATGCCTTCTTGTTTGTGTTTTCAATCAGGTTCACAGTCGTTGACCTGATCGAAACCACAAACGAGATTGAAAAGCAAATAGAGTATCATTGCTTCCCTAGCAATATGGTTATAATTAATTTGGTTTTCTTGCCTTATCATGCTTTCAATATTCCTTGGAGAAGATTAGATGCTTGTTGTAGTATGTGAATCCCGATAATTTTCAATCTTGTCTCCAGCTTGCTGATTCTGTATTCAAGCTGGTCGTTTCTATCTTCGAAGTTGGTAAGGAGTTTCTCATCTCTTGTGAGCTCGATCAGAAACACTACCTTAAAAGTTGTGGCATTTTAGAAACCCTTCAGAATACTTTCTTCAGAAGCCTTAAAGGATACATAGCTAGTCGTTGTGTTTGTTTTAGGTCAAAATATGTTGATGCACGTTGAAGATGTGGTCCCAACAGTTGAACAACACACTTTTATCGAGCGTTGCTCCATGCATCTTGCTCAACCAATTTGATAAATTAATAAGCAAGGAGTTACGTAGCGTATGATCTAAACCGACTCTACCAAGACTATCAAATGTTTCGTAACTCCGAGCTCATTACCCTATCAAAAAAATATGATCGAGTTAGTGCACAAATCAAACAAGATCAATCTGTCAGCCTCTCTACTAATCTCTCTTCTCCAATATAAATGATAATATATCTGGTATGCAAAAGTCTACACCTTCACCAGACATTCTTGCCAGGAAGCAATTCTTCAGAAGGAATCAACAGATAACTTCTGAAGAATTGCTCCCAGGCAAGCATGTCTGGCGATAGTGTAGACTTTTGCATAGCAGACATCTTGTCATCTATATTGGAGAAGAGTGATCAGCATAAAGGCTAAGAGATTGAGCTTGTTTGATTTGTTCACTAACTTGGTCATATTTTTTTGATAGGGTAATGAGCTTGGAGTTATGTAACGTTTGATTGATTTGGTAGAGCCAGTTTAGATCATACACTACGTAACTCCATGCTTACTAATTTATCAAATTGGTTGAGCAAGTTGCATTGAGCAACGCTCGATAAAAGTGTGTTGTTCAACTGTTAGGACCACATCTTCAACGTGCATCAACACATTTTGATCTAAAACAAACACAGTAACACTCTATGTATCCTTTAAGGCTTCTGAAGAAAGTATTTTGAAGGGCACCTAAAATGCCACATCTGTGAAGGTGGTGTCCCTAATCGAGCTCACAAGAGATGAGAAAATCTTGACCAACTTCAAAGACGGAAATGACCATCTTGAATATAAAATCAGCAAGCTGGAGGCAAACTTGAAAATTATCAGGATTCACATACTACAACAAGCATCTGATCTTCTCTAAGGAATATTGAAAGTATGCTAAGGCAAGAAAACATAATCAATTATAACCATCTTGCTAAGAAAGCAATGATACTCAATTTGCTTTTCAATCTCGTTTGTAGTTTTGATCAGGTCAACGGCAGTGGACCTGATCAGAAACATAAACAAGAAGGCATAGGATTAGATTTAAAATTCAGAAATTGCCGCCTTCGCTTAGATTCCTTAATTTAACTGCAGTTGTTGTTGGCGTAAGTTTTCTAGACTTATTGTACATAATTTCAACCCTCGATACCCATGAGGCTGATTTGTTGGTCTTCTCCTATTTTCTATCTTGGTGATAATCCCAACCATGCAGCTCTCTAGCAAAGTGTCCATCTGCATTATTTTTCTTTCAGAGAGACAACAGACAAAATTATATTACTGGATACACTTTCATATTTGTACTTGATTCAGATTTCACATCTGTTAAGATAATTACATCGGCCAGATTCGGTAGAAGTTACTTTCTACCCTATGACTCTTCTGCAATTAGCTCTCAGATGATATAGTCTTCCATTAACCACCTATTTTCCCTCGAAGGCATTCTCCTACCGCACCTTCTGGCATACAACCTAACTATATAAATTTGGGCTAAGGCAATAACTATATTGGTTTTCCATTCTTATTAGATGCAGTGCTAAGCTTCGAAGGCCCTCTAAGGGTCCAATGCACCCTAAAAGTTAGTCTAATCGCTATTAAATCTCTTTACAATGACACCAAAACTAGATCCCTTCACAATGCTTGACAAATAAACATGAGCAACAACCGACATTAAATCTTAACAGGGTATTAGAACCATATTTATGGTCCCTCAGCCTTATCAGTTCGGACATAACAAACTTAACTATAAAATTGCAGACATCTTGTTTGAATGATCTATGACTAATCAGTAAAAACAACATTTACAAAATCAGTGCACTCTATATGTGTTTCCACGATAACATTATCAGTAATACATACTTCCCACCTATGAAGTGGTTCCATCTGCATGCAACTTATTCCTCCGAACCCATCTTTACTGCAGCCTCTTGTGATGGTCCAGCAAAAGTTGATCAACTGTCAGTTTCTTATATCTACAAAGAAGAGGAAAAAATTAATGTCACAGAAAGAACATTATCCATCCATTGCAACAAATGTAGAGTCTGTTGCATCAGATGTGGAGTCTATTGCATCAGATGTGGAGTCTATTGCAACAGATGTGGAATCTGTTGCAATAGATGTGGAGTATGATGGAATACATCAAACCAGTCTTTCTGGTGGTTTGATTCATTTCAATAGTTTCTCCATCTGTTGCAACATCAACAATAGCATAAACTACAAATAAAAAATATCAACAACAAAGAAACAACAACATTTGTTCCAACATCATCATCAACAACAAAGAAGCAACATTCTTTGTTCCAGAACCATCAACAACACCACACCACAAGTTCCAACAATGCCAAACCCACCAACAATATCCATAACTACATCAACAATAAAGTAAAAAAACAAAATACATACAAAAAAAATGATACTGCCAACAGGCTTTTAAACTTTTCCCAACAAATGACTTTTTTGCATTTTATAATAAAAATTCTCGGTTTGTTTATTCAACACTTAAAAGTTTCTTAAATTTTTTTTAATAAATATGATATGGGAAAATAGTAATTAAATAAAAAAACAGATGTAAATAACTTGCAAAGAAGAAGACGAGAATGAAAGAGCAATAATGAACTATACCTTAATGTCAAAAAGGGGATCAAAATAATAATTTTAGTCGAGGAAAGATATTTATGAGAAGAGAATATAAAAGAGAGAAAAAAGGTTGTGACCCTAAAGAAGAAAGAAAGAAAAAGATGAAGTTGAATAAAATAAACTGCAACTGAAGAAAGAGATGAGATAATTTCTATAGATGTATTGTGTACGTAGACGTGGGGGTTTTCAATATTCATTAATTTCATTAATAATTTGAGGGGCACGAGGAGGACTAAGACAAGTGACATTGAAAAGACAAGACAATACTACTCAATGAACTCACTTTTGAGATATCTAAGAAACATTTTTTGCCGCCTTTAATAGTAAGTACTACTACTTGATATTATCTACTCGAACCAGAAGCTTGCTTTAAAGTTAAAAGAGAAATAAAGATTTTCAAACAGATATGTCATCTATTGCAACATGTATAAATATCTGTTTAGAAATTCGAACAACTCAGTTATCTGTTACAACAGATATCAATATCTATTTTAAAAACCCAACAGCTCAGTCATCTGTGACAATAGATGAAAATGTCCATTTGATAATTAATTAAACTAGATATAAATATTTGTTTGAAAATTTCCAATAGCTCAGTCATCCGTCACAACAGATGCAAATGTCTATTTGATAATTAAATAAGATATGTCATCTGTTGCAACAGATATGAACATCTGTTTGAAAATTTTTAACAGCTCAGTCGTTTATTACAACAGATTTCATTGCAATTGATTTAGGTGGAACTAGGGATAAATGAATAAGCTCCCAGGGTTAACTATAAATCCAATTGAGTCTTTGCAATTGCATGGCATTAGTATTGTGTTCATCCCGACCCGAATTATCATCGATCACTCTGAGTTAAAATGAGTTCTCATCAACTCAATGTTAGGATAATGATAGTACCTAAGTTGATTTTGGTAGAACTAGGGATGAATGAATGATCTTAGAGGGTCAACTACAAATCCAATCGAGTCTTTGTAATTGATGGCATTTGTATTGCGTTTATCCTAACCCGAGTCGTCGATCGATCACTCTAAGTTAAAATGAGTTCTCATCAACTCAATGTTAGGATAGTGATAGTACCTAAGTTGATTTAGGTGGAACTAGGGATGAATGAATGAGCTCACAGGGTCAACTACAAATCCAATCGAGTCTTTGCAATTGCATAGCGTTGGTATTGCATCCATCCCAATCTGATTCGTCGATCGATCACTCTGAGTTGAAATATGTTCTCGTCAACTCAATGTTAGGATAGTGATAGTACCTAAGTTGATTTAGGTGGAACTAGAGATGAATGAATGAGCTCACAAGGTTAACTATAAATCCAATCGAGTCTTTGCAATTGTATGACGTTGGTATTGCATTCATCCCGACCTGAGTCATCGATCGATCACTCTGATTTGAAATGAGTTCTCATCAACTCAATGTTTTAAAAAGTATATATTTTAAATTTTTTAAAATTAATTAAGATCAATTCGGACCAAATTAATAATTTTAAAACTTGGCATTCTTTTCCAAAATTACAAATCAACCCATATAAATCATCCATTTGCGTGAAAAACTTCATTGCAAATCTGAAGTTCTCACTCTTCTCTCTCTCTATCTCTCAAATTCTTCTCTCTCTCTCAACAATACAAACAACAACTACTCAACATATTGCTCAACTCTTCAAAATAGGTCGATTTTCTTCCCATTAACGACCACATATAGTTGTTGTTTTTTTACTTCATTCCCACTTGTATCCATTATTTTCTTTGTCTTCATAGGTAACAGAGTTTGAGAAGAGTTCTACATTTGTTCTTTATTCTAAAAAATTGGGCTTTTTAGTTAATGATGAAAAATAAGACTTTTAGTTATATTATCTTCGAGAATGGGTTAACAATTTTGAGTTTTAATGCTAAAAAAGTAGGAAGCACCCGAGAAAACCCTAGTTTTTCTCTCAGTGTTTTGTTGACTGTCGTAGTATTGTTGGATAGTATTTGTGGTGTTGTTGGTGGCTGTTGTTGCTGGTGTTGGTATTTGTGTTTTTTGGCGGTGGTGTCGGTGGTTTTGGTGTTGGTATTGGTGGTATTAGTGGTGGTCTTGGTGGTATTGGTGGTGGCATTGGTTGTGGTAGTGGTGGTCCATCTGTTGCAACAGGTGAAAGATCTGTTGGGAGATATTAAATAGGTCTTCAAACAGATTCCCCATCTGTTCCAATTGATGGGATATTTGTTGGAGTATTTTTTTTGTAATGTGGTGTAGAATAATTTATTGAAATTTGTCCATCTGTTGCAATAGGTGGAATATCTGTTAGGAGATAG
>NC_061111.1:211350056-211476093 GCF_002878395.1 Capsicum annuum | reverse complement strand
AAATTTGTCCATCTGTTGCAATAGGTGGAATATCTGTTAGGAGATAGTAAATAGGTCTTCAAACAGATTCGAATTTCCCATCTGTTCCAACTAATGGGTTGTCCGTTGGAGTTATTTTTTTTGTTATGTGGCATAGAATAATTTATTAAAATTTGTCTCACCTCTTTTAAAAAAATTATGTAGGCATCAAATGCAATGCATTTTTTATTTTTCTATTGTTTGTAGTTAAAAGATGTCTACCAAAAGAAAAGAAACTGAAAGTGGATCAACTTCTGACCACCCAACAAAAAAGGCTAGACTTCAGATAGATTCGAAGAAACTTCCAGAAAAATCTTAGTCAGGGCAAAATGAAGCTTAGGAAAGTGATAACCCCTTCTCACCAGTGGAGTCTGAAATAATATTGAAATCCCAACATAGTTTTGTCAAAACTATTAGTATCGTTGGGTTTCGAGTTGCGATGCCGATGAGTAACCCTAATACAGTATTTTGTGATGTTGTACTTAAATGTTAGTTGGGGAAAACTTTTAACGAACTTAAGAGTATTATGAAGAAGGAAAACATAGATGGACTTTTTAAGAAGAGCTGCTTTGCATACTTTCTTGAGTTGTCTGGGGCCCGCCCTCTCCGTTTCCTAATGATCATGGTATATGGTCTTCTCAAGTGTAGGATCAAGTGTACGAGGGATGATGGAGGTCCGAATGAGGGTGAAAAAAAGTGGATGAAGTCTGGATCAACTATTGTGTCATGCTGGTTTGTTTTGAATTGAAAGAGTTTGCCATAGTGACTGGCTTGAGATGCAATCATACAGAAGAACCTCTCATCAAGAAAATACCCCACAAAGGGTCCAACAAATGCAAGTTAAAAAAAGATGGGTTGTTGGGTATTGTTGGACCTAGCTACAGTGTGGAGGATTTGATGGCGGATCTCAAGAATAAAGACATACCAAAGCACTACAGGGAGAAATTGTGCTTAGTTTGGTTTGTCCATTCTGTTTTATTGGCAAGAGACGTCAGGAAAGTCATAGAACATGATTTTTTGCCGATGATTGTGAAAAATTCAATTATTATCCCTGGGGATAAGACAGCTACTACTTGACTGTCAAATATTTACTGAAAAAACTAAAGCCAAAGATGACCACATTATACGGCTTTCCTTGGGCTTTCATGGTAAAATTGATCATTATTTTTACTCATTCATTAATTTATATTGAATATAATTATGAATTTTTTTTTGCTTGCTTCCTGTTTACAATTTTTAGGTTTGGACATGTGAATCCATTCCTCCCCTCCGAAAATATTTCAAGGATTATCCGGATAAGGTTTCTCATCCAAGCATCCTTAGGTGGTTGGGAGCAGCAGAGAGTAGCAAAAAAAATATTAATGAGGCTGATCTCTTTAACCCTCCGAAAGATACAGTACATCTTCTTTCAACTAAAATAATTTACCTCAAAGAGAGATATTAAAATAGATATTCCATCTGTTGCGATAGATGGGTCATCTGTTGCAATAGACTACTCATCAACTGCAACTAGTGCAAAAGATAGGTAATCTGTTGCCACAGATGATCCATATTTTGTAATAGATTAACCATCTGTTTCTTTGGTTCTCTGAACCCTACTCAACAGATTACCCATCTACTATAAATTATGCAACGGACGGGTAATCTGATGCAATAAATTATCAATCTATTTCAACATACATATCAACTTTTGTGGTAGCTATATCATTTGTTGCATAAGTTGTCTATGTTAATATATATGTAACCCGAGCCCCATGTAACCCAACTAACTGCAAATTATTATTATACGATTTAAATTCCTCCTGTCTTTTTTTATAGGTTGTGCATCCTTGGATCATGCCTACCATTGATGAGCTGGGGATGACTTTTTTTCTTACTCTGGGTCTTGTTGATACAGAAGAAGACCCAATGGTAGAGTTAATAAAGAAGAAATTGGCTGGAGCAACATACATAAGAAGAGTAGTTAGGCAAGGTCAACCCAATTTTGTAGCTCTTCAAAACCAACCTCAAACTACAACAGATCCGGGTGCTTCTTCTGGGGTGTTGCTGGTGGAGTTATTTGTGATGGTGGCAGCCATCCTACTGCTGCTACTACCAGTCGTGATTATGAGCATGTTGGTGCTCAGTAAAAAATAAATATGTTTGAAAACATCCCTTGCATAGGTTCTCTCTCACCTCTACACCGGTCCCTCCCACCATTATAGTGGTCCCTCTCACCCCTTCTCACCCCCATATTCTCATTACAAATACAAAGTGTGTAAGGACAGAGAGATAAACTCCTTGAAAAACTAGAGGCTATTGCTAAACCTACTGAGAAGTTGAAATTCAGGAGGGGTTTCATACCATCTAACGAGGTGAAGGATCCATGCACTCCTACAATAGAGGTTAGGAGAAAAAGAAAAAAAAAATAGCCTAATTCTCTCCGTTCTAAAATTAGAAAAAATTACAACTCCCCCTGCTCCAATAGTTGTTGAATTTTAGGGGCCGCCGAATAAGGTGGACATATTTGCGATGCTTGACAATGAGAAGAAGAGGGAACTGGAAGAATTCATCAAGATGAAGGTTCAAAAAGAATACACCATGCATTCATTTGCCGCCAAAGACTTCTCAAATATGACAAATATGTGCGTGTGGTACGAGGACAAGGTAAGTTTACTTTTGCTAACCTAGCCTTCCAATCTACTCCATGAAGAAGAATCTATGCAGCAGACATATAATCTGTTGCAAAAACTTAGTATTCTGTTGCAACATAACACACATCTATTGCATAAGTTGCATTGGCTGGGTAATTTGTGAACTGATTCAGAGAACCCTTTGCATCGGATTTTTTCCACAGTGTTTTTATTCTTTATAATTACTAACCTATTTAAAAATTATCTTCTTATACCATAGTATGTTGATGAAATTCTCTGACTCATGATGGACAGGCAATTAGCGTACCCGGATGCTTATGATGTTGCCGATAGGATAATGGACCTCAACTTCTACAACAATTTCAAGGATAGGTATGCTAAACTCTGTAAGATAGCTGATTTTGGTGGCCCGAGATTTGATCAGTTAGTTTCTACATTCCAATGGGATGAAGAAGTGATTAACTATGTTAGAGGAAAGAGGTCATATCCATACGGCAAGGGCTGGACCAAGGCAAAGAGAATACTTGCAGTCATGAACATGGATGTCACACATTTTCTCACTATTGAGATACTACTATATGAGGGAAAGATTAAGGTTTATGACTACAACTTACCTGTCTTCAGTGAGAAGACTTTTTTAACCCACATGCAGTCACTCTTGAAGTTGTTGTCCAAGTTGTTGACGCAGAGTAAGTTGATGGATCATTTGCTGGCTGAAGTCTTGACGAAGGAATCATGAGATTTTGAAGGTCGAAATAAAAACATCGAGCTCCCAAGAAATACAGCTGGTGCAGCGTACGGGTCGTACTCGCTTGCATACATCGAGTGTTTACTGACCGGCACACAAATGACCGGTATGTGCGACACCATTGTGGGAAAGATGCAATGGGTCTGGGCATATGGGGTACTAACTAAATGGTTAGGGCCCATGTATAAAAAATAACATGTACAACAATAGAGACGAACATGATAACAAATTTTCATTTCAAGCCAATTCAATTTACATGTAGTGACAATAATTTTTATGTCTGGCCAAGTTGAACTTTTATAATGCAACAGATTGTATATCTATCATAACAAATATAGTACCAGTTGTGATATATTGATTATCTGTTGGAATAGGTTAGTCATCTATTGCGTTATGTAGATGTTCCCAGTCTGTCTGTCGCAACAGATATATGATCTGTTGCAACATATAATCTATCTGCTGTGACTAATCGATAATCTATTGGAGCAAATAAAAAAAGTAGAAAAACCTATTATATAATTTCCAGCAGATGACCTACATATTGCATCTCATGTTGCAACATATGTCTAAATCTGTCTGATAAGATATATTCGTATGTTGCAGTAGATGTATTATCTGTTGCGATATTTGAATCTAGTACTCCATTTCAATTAACATGTTCAAAACTAAGGATTAATTATATTCATAGACAGAATAAAATAAATTGAAGCCTTCGAAAATTACATAAAATAATGCAACAAATAAATGAAATGTAAAAGAAATCATTATGGGTACAAATGATCTACTCTACAAATAAATCAACAAATTAAACCAAGGAGGATAGGTTATTATATGGACGAACTCAAGCTATAAAGATCTAATCAATATGGACAAGTTGTTCTTCATCTGGTGCCACAGAATTTGGCTTTGGTTGTCGTGGATCTTTAACGTCGGTTGCGTACGGCTTCTGAGCTTTCGTTTCTCTATATTTTCATAGAAGAGCAGCATATCTTTTGTGGAGTAATCCGGCATCAAGTCCATCATTTGGTAATTGTAATCCATCGCTTAAATACTCGACATAGGCAGCAACAAAAGGACTGCAGTCCCTGCATTATAAAAAAAATAGATAATCCATATCTTGCAGTTCATGCAAGCGTTGTGAAATTTGTGAAATGAAACTAAATTATGACACTTAAACTTACAGTCTACCAATGGTTTGTTGAGAAATTGCATCAACATATTGTACATCAAATGGATTAGCCATTTTATCCCGATATGCTTTAATCATCGACCAATCAGTACGAACCTTTTGGTCCAAAAAAACACTATATCAAGGTAAGTAGGCAATATTTTGGCCAGCTTTTGTATCTCAGATGATGGCCCAGAGCGTCCACTTCGCGACATCAAGTCATAAACTCGGATGCACCTTTCTTTTAGAACGATGACAACCAACACCTAATGGAATTCGTCACCACAATTAATTTGGATGTACACTTCGTCGACCAAATACCAAAGTAAGCCAACCTGAATGCTAAAACCTTTGATGATGTTGATTAAGCATTCCTCATTTTAGGGAACTTTCGGCTGCTATTTACAATAGCTATCCTAGGCATAATTGATTTAAACTTTATACAAACAATTGCCTATTGTGTATCTGTATTGTTCTTGTATTTGCAACTTAGCCTTCTTTTAGAGGTAGTAAGAAATGACATCGATTAGCTGCACATATTATCAAATATGTTAGATTACATGATAAAAAATCAATACGCAGATGTAATTAAATAAAGTATTAATTAATAGTAATATGTATGACATTTAAACCTCATCATTCCAGCAAGTTTGGGGCTGTGACATCAAATCGAACCAATTCTTCATTCCAAGATGTGCAATAACAAAGTCGAACATATCAAAACCAAGACTTGATTCGTTCACTTTGTAGCGCTCATCATTTTTTTTCTACATGATGATTTATATGTGTTAATGTTAGGTTCTTACAACAAGAATTGTATAAACTAATATCTATAAAATAATTTATGTACCTACAAGCATGATGCTTTAACAGACCATCGATAATCCATTCTGAGTAGTAGTTGATCAACTGTGTTAGTTTTTTTGGAGCCTCGTTCAAGATGTTGAACCTTCAGACGGGTAATTCTTCCATTCTTCCAAACTGATAGGCTCCACTTTTTCTTCTTCTTTGGAAGCAGTTGATGGATTATCAACTATGATATTATCCTTTTTGGTAGTAGCTTCTACTGTGACATCCACCTGGAAATCCAGAATTGTCAATGCTAAGTAGAGATGTACAAAAGATTGTCCATCTATTACAACAAATGAGTCTTATGGTGCATTAGATGGATTATCTATTGGGAAAAATTCGAACAGGTAAATCAGAGTAGTATGATAATTTCGAACAGATGACCCATATATTGCAACATAAGACTCATCTGTTGAAACAGATAAAGAATCTAATGCAACAGGTTAGACAACAGTTGCAACAGATGTATATATCTATTTGATAATTTTCAGCAGATGTATCATCTGTTGAAACAGATATGTGCCTGTTTGTTTTTTG
This sequence comes from Capsicum annuum, assembly GCF_002878395.1. Taxonomy (NCBI): domain Eukaryota; kingdom Viridiplantae; phylum Streptophyta; class Magnoliopsida; order Solanales; family Solanaceae; genus Capsicum; species Capsicum annuum. The sequence continues at coordinate 211,470,140 of NC_061111.1, read as the reverse complement.
GAACATATGATGTACATTCACCTTCTTCATCTCATGTTGCTCTCATGTGGCCTTTGCACACTGAACATCGGTGCAATACAAAGATAGAGGCGTTGCAATCTTGCTTTTTTTATGATTGATAATGCCTTGGAAGTATCTGTCCTTCTCTTCTTAGCCGCCTTGATCTCTAGTGGAGTGTCTAGATATGAAATCCTCTTTGATAGAATGACACCCCTCTTAGGTGTCATTTTCTTTACAGAAGTAGTTAGTGCATTAATAGCATTAATCACTCCATCATGTTTCGCCTTGCATTCTTGACGTTTGCATGAAGAATATTCACTAGATGTGGAAAAATCTAGAGAAAAATCTGTACAACCATTATGATCATAATCATAATGGATTGTTGTTTCAAAAACTATAAGAGGAGCATCATTAGCCCCACCCTCCAAAATTATTTTTCTTGTGATGGTTGTTCCTCCAAAAAATTCCATTTTTATTCCATCAACGACCTTTGGGTCCGATAAAGTTTGCACAGACCGTAAAATAAAAAAAAATGGCATCTTCAACTCTCGGTTGGTCGGAGTAAGCCACAGATGGACAATCTAAAATAAATCGGCACATATATTAAGAATGATGATGAAATAATTTAATCATTAATTAAAAGAAACTTGATTAGAAATGGATTTACTGCTTCCTTGGGGGGATTGAAAAGATCAAGAAATTTTGCATTTTTATCGATTTTGGCCAACAACTATCTCAGAATTCTTGGACAGAAAAATTCTTCCTAGTAGTTCACTTGTTGTCTCAAATAAGGAATGACTTCAAATACCCATGCCTCTAACACAATGCCAATAAATCAAAAGTATTATTAAATAAAAAAATAATGAATCATATCATGATAAAAGAAATATTTACCATGAAGGCCCATGGAAAGCCATATAAGTGGACTGTTTTTGGCGTTAAAGGAGTCAACAAATATTTGATAGTCATTTTGAAGATTTTATAACCACAAGGATAGTTGTTAAATACCTTAAGATCCTCGGAGAGATTCATTAAACTGAGGCTTATGTTGTTGTTAACGTCTCTCACCCAAAGAACATTATGTACAAATCAAACCAAGCACAATCATTGTTTGTGCTTCTTTGAAAGTTCTTTACCTTTCAACGCTTCTATCAGATTTTTATTTTTGAAGCTTGGAACAACAATAGACACCAGTTCATCACGATCACTCGACTTGCCTTTTCCTTTTTTAGGTGTGTAGGATGCTTTTTTTTGGGTCAGAGTAGGTATAACTTGAGAAGGAGAAGGAGGATAACATTTTAGTCTGGTAACTATGGAAAACTCCTTCCAACCAAAACAAACAGGCATGCCACAATAATTTATCCATACCTCATCCATCTTATCTTTGTTTTCATACATAAACATGCGTTTGAGAATATCATATACCATTTTCATCTGGAAACGAGCATTATTGTCCTCCGATGAATCAAGATATTGCCCAAAGTAGCTTTCCCTGAAATAAGAATCTAATTTTTGTTCTAAAATTATTTTTCTGAGGACGTTGAAATATTTTCCCATGACTGACTTAACCACGAGATCACCCGTGAAATCTGTGACACCATCACACTGCATTCTCATGGGATAACGATCAATGCTGAAGGTTTTGACCAACTTTTTGGCAGAAGGGCTATTAGCATTTGGATCATCTCTTTTAAAAGATTTCTCCTTCCCGTGTTCATTATCTTCTGCTCCTGATTGAGATAACACTTGTAAATCAAGCTCATAGAGTGGTGGATGTAGTCGAGCTGCTGCACTTGTTCCTTTATTTTAATTTGATTCTATTTCTTTTCTTTTAGGAGCCATGTTATCTTAAATTAATAGGAACAAAACATAATTATAATTGATTAATGCATAATAGTAATATAACAGTTCCAACAGACAACTAATCTGTTGCACCAGGTATGTTATCTGTTGCAACATATAACCAACCTATTGCAATGGATGAGTAATCCATGGGAACCATAAAAACAGTACTAATCTATTGCACCTGGTATTTTATCTGATGGAACACATAACCGACCCGTTTCAATGGATGAGTAATTCGTTGGAAACCATAAAAATAGATCACTAATCTGTTGCACCAGGTATGTTATCTATTGTAACATATAACTGACTTGTTGCAACGAATGAGTAAACCATTGGAAAGAATAAAAACAGATCACTAATCTGTTGCACCAAGTCTGTTATCTGTTACAACATATAACTGACCTGTTGCAACGGATGAGTAAACCATTGGAAAAAATAAAAATAGTCACTAATCTATTGCAAAATGAAGAGTAAACTGTTGGAAAGAATAAAAATAGATCACTAATCAGTTATCTGTTGGATCAATATTGTTTAGATTTCTTCCAAATAGAAGATTCGTCTGTCGCAATAGATGAATGATCTGTTAGATTGTTCACCTATTGCATCAGATTTTCATAGTTGCATCAGATTTTCATCTGTTGCATCAGATTTTCATCTGTTGCATCAGATGTTTCATCTGTTACATTAGATGTTTCATTTGTTGTAATACCATTTTATCAAGACAAACAACAAATCAACCCAGCAACACCAATACATCACACACACACACACACACTAAGAACAACTGTGATAAAAAATCACCAACAAATTTGAATTACCAGTACGACAACAAAAAGAAGAAATGCCAGAAATTAGGATTTTATTTAGTCTACATTTCAATACTAGAAGAGTATTGACTCAAGTTCCTCTGTTTCTTAATAATTTTTTACCTGTGAAAAAGGAAATGGGACGAAGAACTCAAAGTTGTTGTCATTGGAGAAGTCTTCACGTCGATTGATGGTTGAAAGTCGAAAAGAAATTCACCCGACTATTTGTCGCCGGGGATTGAAGGGAGAAATTTTGCAAAACTGTTGGTTGGGAGTGAGTTGAGAGAAGCTGGAGAGAGAGAGAGGTTGATTTGGATTGAAGAGGGGTGTGGGTTGGGTTGATTTGTATTTTTGAAAAGATTATAAAATTTTGAAAATATTAATCAAGTCCACAATTAACTTAATCAAGTTTTCTAATGATGCTTGACCCTATCTGTTGGTCAATGTCACCAATCCTTCATTCAAGACTTAAAAGACACCTTTCCTTCAATTTTCTCGACTAACATATATTATTTGAAAATTACATAAAAGTATTATAAATTGCAATAGTTAACAGCTTAAAATATCTATAAAAAAAATAATTTGTTATATATTTAAAAAAAATACGTAAAAAATATTATAAATCACAATAATTAACAACTTAAAAAATTTAAAAGAAAAGTATTATAAATCACAATAATTAAAAACTTAAATTATTTTTAAAATATAATTGACTATCATCGCCACAAAAGTTTGGACAAGGATAGTAACATATATTATTTGAAAAAATAATTTTTTTTTTATAAATTACAATAGTTAACAACTTAAAATATCTAAAAACATATTAAAAGTATGATTGATTATCTAAATTCTATTTGTGTCGCATAAATTGAGACAAAAAAAATAGCATATATTGAGCATGTGTTATCTGAAAAAAAAAAAGTAATATAGGCCCATCGAATTTTATTTTTCACACTCTTTATTAATTTATACATTTGTAGAGTTTAATTTTGATTGCGAATTAAATTTTGAAATAAATTATATATTTGAATAATAAATCATGATTATTGATAATTTAAAATATTTTAAGAATATATGCAAAAATTACTTCAAAAGATGTCACATTAATTGATATGATTATTATTATAATATTAATTTAAAATAAATAAGAAAAGAGCTACTCCAATCCTGGTAGATGGCCTTTACCTTTTGTTTGGATGGTAGTTATCTATGATATAGTATGATATGATTATTAAGAGTATTAAATTTATTTTGATTATTTCTTAAAAATATATTATGTTATGATTTAATTTTATGATCAGTTAATCATAAAAAGTCTGATTTATATAATTATTGATTTGATAGTATCACATTGGTACCTTAATTTTTTTTCTCATATCACCTTTATTTATTATTTAAAAATCTTATTTTATTTTTTATCCTACTTATTTATAGTAATTTTATTTGTATCCTATTTTTTAGTGGGTTCATTCTCAAATTATTAATGTGCGAAATTATAATGATAAAAAATGATATATAAAAAATGAAATTTACCAAATATCAAATTTATATATATATATATATATATATCTACCTATTATACTTACTTATTATTATTATATATAAGTGAGGATGGCCAAATTTGGTAGTCCTCTCAATGATTATAATAATATTAAATTTTTTGTGTTGGTACAAATTGCTATAGGTGGCCTATTCTCATTTTGCATTATTTTTCTTTTTAATTCATTTCTAAGTGGACATTTTTAATTGGTGTATCCTATTGATATTTTACATGATTTTTGTTATATTTTCTTGCTCCTCCACCATTTGCATTCATATCCTACTACAGTTCTTACTTAGTCCATTTCTTTATAGGTGTTTTTTTCGGTTGTGATTTTGTTCCTAAATAAATATACATTTAAATTTTAAGAGTAGTTTGATCATTATCTTTAATGTACTTCTGAGTTTAAATATAATATTCAATGTAAATTTGAAAAGAGATGAAATTTAATTAAGAGTGAATTGGTAAAGTAATTTTAAATTTTTTAGAAGTGAAAAGTTTATTAAAGGGTGTGTCCAAACCAAAAGGAGCACTTATTTAGGAATGGTTGAAGTTATTTTTTTTCTTTTGATTAAAAATGTATTTTAGTGAAATAATTTTATCAATGATGCTTTAAAATCATAAATTTAATTACAATTACTTATATAGTTATTTAATACTAAGAACAATATAGATAAAAGAAGTACTATAATACTCGCTTAATTTGTTAAAATGGACCAGCAGAATGAAACATCTATTTTTGATATGAAGGAACATGTACAAAATATTTTGTTGAATCAAATCTTTTAATTATTTAAATTAAATTCTATCATTATTTATAAGTTAACCTTATTGATTTTATCCTACAACAATTTGCGGTATTAAATATTTATTATATTACTTTGAATGTAGATTTTTTTGTTTTTGGTAATAAATGAGTTAATTAATATAAGTTTAATTAGGAAAAACTTAATGAAAAAGAATTGAGAAAAGAATGATGAAGTTAATTCAACATAAGATAAAACTCGATTTGGATCATTAAAGACTTTAATCTCCAAAACTACCACTAAAATAAAAAGAAAAATAGTGTTGGTGTATGCATGTGTTTGAAACTAAAACGAAAATCTAAAATAAACTCTAAGAAAAAAAAAATTCTTAAGTAATGTATAAGTATGTTGTCATCTTAATTATAAATAAACTGTGTGCAAAAGCTATTAGTAATGTATACATGGTTCATTTGCAACTCCAAGCTAGGAATTTTTGAGTACCCGAGGATTATTACTCTCTTCGCACATTCATGGCAAATGTGATTACCTTCCCAAGGTAGGTGTAAGATCTCCATACATGGGTATGTTCTTGTTGTATTGCGCATGTAAGGGATAATGTGATTAGATGCCGATGAGGCGCTCATGCCATGTGGCTACCATCATGTGTGAATTTGAGCATCTAGTAGTATGTTATTCCCATGATTGTATAAAATATACATTTAGAATTATTTTCATCAACTGATCCAATCAAATGAGATAATCCCTTGCTGTTACATCTTCATTTTATTCTACTATACACGTTAGGCCCGTGCAACGCACGAGCATACCTATCTATTATATATATAAGAGGGATTTGGGCCTAAGAAGGCATGATATCTACTCTTCCATCGATGTTGGAAACACTCCTTCAAGTGAGTTTATCTTAGTGTCCATGGAATCAAGTTTACGGTTGAAAGTTTCAAGGGCCACTAAAATAGCACTTGTTGAGTGGTTATCCATGGGTTGCGAAGGTTTGCCTTTCGTAGCCACTGTACCTATCAAAAAAATATTAAAATAAAAAACAAGTTAAAGTTAAAAAAAACGAACCTCACAAGATCTCAAAGTTTGCACCTTTGGTTTGTCTTTCAATTGGTGTCGCAAGTGTTGATAGATCGTTTATACTCCAATGAGTTTGCTTGATACCAATTGTGGCTTAAGGTCAGAATGGATTCTTGTTTGGAGGACTCAGAATAAAAATTGCGTATGGACTTCAACCAAGAAATAACAATGAATCGAAAATAGAAAAGCTTGAAGAAAATAGGACGATGAAAGAAATAGGACTGAAGAACTAGTCAATCAACTTAGTAGATGAAATTACTAGTTGATGAGTATTTTAGGAATTAAAAGAAGAGTTTAGGAATCAAGAAAATGAAACTAAAGAATCAAATCTTGTGCAATATGGAATCGGAGAGCTTGATATGCGTTTGGACGACTTGATATGCATTGGAATGGGTTGATTTACGTTTAGGACCTGCTTAAGAACTACTTAAGAAGGTGGGGCACATCCCCAATGCACATTGGACATAGCAGGATGTCCTTATACTGGTTTGAGGTGTGTTGTATCTACTGCAGCACCTCCAGCGCACCTTGGTCGTCCTCCCCCCCCCCTTTTGGAATGGTCGAAAATGCCCTTTAAGTGGTCCTTTGTGTACTCTTTTCTTGGAATATCCTTGGAATCTTTGTAGATGCCCTAATACAAATACTTTTACACTCTTTTTGTTCCTTCTTTTTTGATCAAAAAACAAATTTTGTATGAACTTTCAAGATGAAGATAACAATCTCTCCAAGAACGCCATTTTTTTCAACTTTTTCTCCTTAGCTTGGAATGAGCTAAAATTTTGAAACTAGGCACTTTCAACATTATAAACACATTCCAAATATCATTTAGCTCAAATTCTTCACCGAAATCTTAATATTTTTAATCCACTTTAAACTTTTTCAACTCAAATGTTCAACAAGGATAGCACACTCAATATGGCTCCGATTTAGCTCAAATTTGATTTCTAGACTCCTATAGCGTTAGAGAACCCAAATATAACAATAGAAACACAAAAAACACCAAAATCAAAAACTCAAAATTTGACCTAAGAATAAAAACATGAATAGTAACTTCTTTTTGTGATTTTTTGATTTTCTAAGGGAACTAGACCCAAGATTGACTTTATAGGAATAAATCAAGCTCGGATATGATACCAAATGATATGAACACAAAGTACAAAAAAAAAACTAAACTAAGATACAGAAAAAAGAACAATAAAGTAAACGATAGATAGATAGATAGATAGACAGACAGACAGACAGACGGACAGACAGACAGATAGACACAAGAAGATAACAAAAGGGCAACCAAAGGGTGTAGTAAACCCAAAGACACCCCTTATTGATTACACATATCTCTTACGTAGAACTCAAGGGAGTTAAATTTTCGAGCAACCCATGTTTCTAAAGCAAATATCAACACAAGTGATTTCACGCTTTCCATAAACTAATCCAAGCTTGCCTCATACTCCCACAAGTGTTTATATTCATAATTCATCAAAGCCTAAGTAAAAACAAAAATAAGAGCTCCTATTTATAATCTAGGGCTAATTATTAAACAATTGGGCTCAAAAGTGACCTATTTGGAAAAGGGAAGATTTCAGAAATAGGAACTATAGAGCTTTAATTGTAAGTTTTATAACAACCCTTTCAAAATTACAAAAAATAGCAATATGTATTTTGTATTTGATTAAATTGTTGCTAGTTAAATACATATACAATTAAAGATAGTGTTCCTAATTTAACTCCAATGTTTCAGTTTTATATGGGAAAAATGGTTCCTTAATTTAAGGAACATTTAATTTGACAGATTTCTTAACCTCTGACAGATACCTTTTTCTTTAATGACTCTATTTTACCCACAACCATTATTTTACAGCAACATAATTCAAAATTCAAAAACATTTTTCATAATCTGCAACTCATAGCAATTTCAAAAAAATGATTGCTTCCAAAATTTATGTTCATCGTCTAATATTTTGAGAAAAGTTTGATAAGACAAAGCTGCAAATACAGGTATCAATAAATAAATATGATTTTATTTGTGAATTTTCAAACTATATTTGTGAAAATCGCTGGAAAAATTGTAACAACAATGGTTTGATCAGTTCTCGAAAAAGTGATTTGATCAATAATTTTTTTTTATAAATTAGAGTTTTTTATCGCGTTATGAAGGTTGAATATTGATATACAATTGTTACAGTTTATTTTGTATTTTTTTCCATTTTTAATTAAATAATTTGTTCTTGTTGGATTTTGTTTTGTATATACTAATAAGTTATTGTATCAAAGGGTTCGAACATCGTAAACCTATAATAATCGTTGATGCAAGTCATCTCAGAAAACTGTATACTGATACTTTTGTAGCTGCTTATACCATGGATGGAACCGGTAAGTCCTTATATATGTATTTAACATTACATATGCTGCCAATTATATGTATTTGTAAAATACATATGTAGTCTGTTTATGTGATCACTGGTAGTTACTTTTATGTATTTTAGTTTACATATGCTGCCAGCTATATGTATTTAAAAAATATATATGCACTCTGTTTTAAGTGTTTGATTGCATTTTTTTTAAAATAAATAAAATATGCAGGCCATATATTTTTAAAAATACATATTGAGACATGCAATATACATATGCAGAGTTGGTAAAATACAATTGCTAAACTGGAACAATTACAAATGTCAAATAAATAATTATTGTTATAATTTTAATTTTATTTTAATAATTTCAGGTTATACCAGCCTCAGAGTATGTCTATACAGTACATGGCAAGAATAAACATTTTATTGTTTGCATTAAGGTAAAAAAATTCTTTCCATGTATTCCAATAGGACGAAATACCGTGTGTGCATTCTTATGCAGTACTTGATAGCAAGAGTTTTCAAAAGGGATCATATTGCTCTGATCTATACAAATAAAAAACTGTGTCAAGAACGTATGATCTTCCCATTTATCCTATACCCCACAAAGATGATTGGGTGATTCCATAGGACATATTGGAGGAGATAGTTTTGCCCTTAAAACAGAAGCAACCCCCTAGAAGACCTGCAAAGAAGGATCATGAAAAATTGGGAAGAGATGTGTTCGGAAAGAAAAACAAAAACTAATGTAGTTCATTCACAATAGATGTTTATGTAGGAAATATAATAAATGATAAATTTATTGATGTATTCGGTCAAAAAATAATTGCTTCATTTTTTCACTGATTATTATATGATTCTAAATTTTGATTAAATTTTTTATTTTTATTGAACTTTTTGTAGTTAAATTGTTGCAAATGTTATCATTAAGAATACAGTAGACAAGACATGTAACATCATTTATTTATATTTAATAAATTGTATGCCACACAAGTTAAATTTTTAATCTAAAAAAATACATATAAGAATCGAATAAAAATCTATGCCAATCTATAAAAACTAAGAATAAGTTAACATACATTTATGTAATAATAAAATAATTAAAAATACTTATAATGACTTATAATTACGTAGCTAAAACTTTAAATACATTATTTTAAAAAAAAAACATATGTATTAATCATACATAAATATGCATTTTCATAGATATATACACATATGAAAAAAATCTATGGATAATTCATAAATACATATGCTTATATGGTAAAATACATATATGTTAAACTGGACAAATACACATACATATGCAGAGCCAAAATAATATATATTCAGACAAATGTATATATATATATATATATATGCATAACAGAAAATATATATTCAGACTTATAAAAAATATATGCAGTATTCATATATACATATGCATTATGCATAACTACATATGTGTTAATTATATATACATATACATTATGCATAACATAAAAGGATACAACACGCATTTTTGATAAAATACTTATGTATTAATCATAAATACTTTTGCATTACTCAGAAATACATATGCATTACTCAGAAATATATATGCATAAAATGAAAAATACAAATACATAAATGAAAAATACATATAATGACTGAAACATACATATTCATTACTGAAAATTATATTCAAAACTAGAAAGCACATATTCATACCAAAATATACATAACAGTAGCATAAATTAAGCACGAGCAATTGTGTTTTAGAAACTTAAACATCAAAAATCTAACAATTACAGCAAAGAAAACATTAAGATATCAAATTTCAACATTAAATCTAAGAAATATTCAACTAAATTTTAGTCTACCTAAATTTCACTATTATAAAATACAACAAATTCAAAATAATCTTCAAATATCATGCACTTCAATATCTTCTGTTATCCCAATATTTCTAGGAGGCCTCATTGGTGCTTCATCATCACTTTGTACCTTCTCTTCTTCTTTCCTCGAATCATAATACCACAAAATTAAAGCATATCTCGTACGAAGAAGATTTGGATCAAAGTCAACAGTTGAAACACCGTCAACAGTTGGAACATATACATGCATTACTTTTGTCATGTATATTTTGATCACGCAATACCTATACAACACAAAAATATAATTATATGTCTAACAGTGCAACATATGTATTTAAGAAAATACATCTTAAAAGTTACATTACATCTTAAAGTAACATCACTGCTCCATATCTTAATTATCAAACATCAAAATACAAACATTGTCATCACTGGTCCATAGCTTAGTTACCAAACATCAATATACAAACATTGTCATTTACTCTTAATAAACATATACAACTGAGCAAAAAATACAAATATTAACAGTACAAATAATAAAATACATATCTAACAGATAATAAATACATTTCATATGATTCCAGAAAAACAAATTACATATATATTTTATTTATATATAATTTGTCCAAATATCATACTTATCAATAAAAAAGAAGAACATATCATAGTCAAAAACATATCTTATCGATAAACAAAATAGATACATATCTAACTTGTACCATGTATAACATTTACATGTCAAAATAGTGGTACTTATGTATTTACAATATACATATTATATTTACATTGAAACATATATATATATATATATATATATATATATATTTCATGAATACACGAATTGTACAAATTTAACTTACAAGAAAAATATACAACTGAACAGCAATTATAAACCTTATCAGTAACAAATATAAATATCTTACACATACAAATCAAAAATCTTAGATATAGCAGATGCATATCAGCAAATTAGCAACAAAACTAAAAAAATAAACAACTTATAAAATGTATATATAAAATACATATATGAACATATTGTCCAGAAACTATAAAACTTTACACATATCAAAATACCTCCTTCACTTTCTCTTCTTCAGATTCAAAATCAGATGAAACGAGATTTGCAATTTTACTAGATTCCACTTTTTCATCTGACTTTCTTTTTTCCACCTATTTTTGAACTTTTATGAATTTTGGGGATGAAGATTTTGTCAATGCTTTTCGTTTCATGGTTTTCATAATCTTTACAGGATCGCTATGCTGCTTCGATCTCAACTCTTCAATGCTAGTAGAAATAAGTTAACATCTTTATCTTGTGTTAAACCAAGATTAAACGACGAAATTTCATTGAAAACTAAATTAATCGGTTGAATATCTCTAACTGAACTACAACTATTTGTAAATTCTTCCATTACAGTAGAAATCCAAAAAATACAACATGAAAAAAAAAAATTTCAAAAAATCACATAATCTTCATGTAAATTTCAGATCCAACATAAAAAGAGAAAGGAATAATTTTGTGTAGGTAAAAGAAAAACAAAATATTGGGGTCTGAATAAACTACTACTACTTCTTCACTTTGTCATTTTCACCTTATTGTTGAGTAAAATCTATTGTTTTATTTACTATAAAAAGTTAAGCTTTTTGAAAAATCAAAGACAAAAAAGGCTACCATATATAATTTTGACAGTGGTCATGGAAGATTACAAGATTTAGAAAGAGAAAGAGAAAAAAAAAGTTGGTGAAAGAGTCAACCAAACTTTTTTCTGTGTTCTTTTGGATGTAAAATCACATACGAAGGTTCAAGAAAAATGGAGACAAGTACGGAAAAGAAAAATCAAACAGACCAATTAGCAGAAGAAAATTGAAAAAACTGGCGACAAAAAAACGGATAAATTTTTTTTATGGAAAATATAACATGCAGTAACTCTAAAAATAAACTTACCTTAATATATGGAGAGAGTTTTTATCAAGATCTTGAGAGAAAAAAATGGAATTTGAAAAAAAAAATCAGGGAAGTGCAATTGGTAAAGTAGCATGAATATAGGGTAAAGTAAAAAAAAAGGATTTAAAGACACGCACTTCTAAAAAAAAGGTAAAATATTGCTAGTTTTGTTATTAGTTGTAATTTTGAGAAACTATTGCTATTAGTTGTAATTAATGTCTTAAGGTTGTTAGTTTGTGTAATTTTTTCTTTTGAAAAAACAAGACATAATAGCCCATTAAGCATCTTGTTAAGCATTTCAAGATCAACTAGGGCACATCTTCAAGGCATGTGGGTTGTTTTGACTCGCTTTAGTAGATCTAGAGCGGGTTGGTGCACCTCCAAAACAGATGGGGCACATGTTCTCTTTCGGTGGCCTTCTACCCCCGTTTTGCCTTCCCTTCGCTTTTTAATGTCCCTTGACCCTCCTTGATCATCATATTCATCCAATTAGCACTCTTTGATAGCACTAAGGAGTCATTACATGCCTCTTGACTCACAAGCATCCTCTCTAACGATTTAGAGGCCATTTGGATTGTATCAATACCTAGTAGTACCTTTGAAATTGCTTTTTTCCTCCCCCTAACCACCAATGGAGTGAATAACTCTGTCAACTTCCTTGATGGTATGACATTCTTCTTGGATGTCACTTCCTTGAAAAAAAAAGTCACAACATTAATGCTTTTAATTAAATTTTTGTCTACCCTTGCACTTTTGGCATTTGTAAGCAGAACATAAGCTTAAAGAGGGACCACTAGAAGGGATGAGTCCACCACAACCACCACTATTATGACCATCATCATGGTCAACTATGTTTCCAAATAAATTTTCATAAGCATCATCAACATGTTCATGACCAACTCCATCACCATCACTAACACCACCACTACTGCCATCATCACTACCATTACCACCACTACAACTAGTACCTAAATCAGTTGCAGCATCACCAAGAACCTCAACATGAGGCTCAACAATAACAAACTGACTCTCCCTAGGTATTTCTATTTTGATGGCTCTTCCTTCAGCCAATATTTTTTTATTAAATCTACCTTTGGGTCTGGTTTTATTTGAACAATACCTAGGGTAAGGCCTCATTTGTTTGCACTTAGTAGAGGTCTGAATCTGAATGGTTTAGACTTCAGACCATTAAGTGCATTTGTTTATTTTATTAAGGTTTTAACTCTTAATAGGTCTGAATAGGTCTTAATCATTCAGATCTAGAACCAAGTCTTAATAGGTCTGAAGGAATATTCTGGTGTTGGATAATATTCACCACTCTATTCATAATCAGCAGTCACCACCACTAACCACCTCTGCCACCGTCACCATTGTCAACCACCACCCACCACCACTAACCATCTCCACTATCACAACCACCATCGAACAAAAATACCGCTACCACACCTACTACCTCTTTTATTCTAATTATATTCACCGCCACCACTGCCGTCAACAACACCACAATCAGCAACTACTATCGGTCAATCCCTACTACCAACCAACTCATCTATCACAACTAGCACCGCTACTAACTACCACTAATATATCACAACCTCTACACATTCTTTAGCCGCCACCACCATTGTCACTAGTAACGCTACCTCTACCACCACTTCAACTAGTACCATCGCTACAATTTATCTCTACTAACAACCATCTCCACTATCACAACAATAACATCTCCAACTAGCATCAACACATCATCAATCATCATGCATTTATGTTTCAGCCAACACAATCAACACCTTAAACTCTAACATCAAACAACGTCACACCACCACTACAACCACCACCATCAATTGTCACCATCATAACAGTTACTACAATATCAACCATCACAATTATCACCACCAACATTATTAATCACTAACATCAATCATTGTCCCCGCAACCACCATTAGAAGCCATCTCCACTATTACTAACAAACATAAATCTTTTTTCTCAATCAAATACTAATAATTTTGTTGTATTAAATTACATACTTTTTTAATATATAATTAAATTTTTATTTGAACTGTATTTTTTATTTTATTATGTATACAAATAATTATTTTTACACATTCAGATGTTGAAAAATGAACAGTCTTAATCATTCAGTTTTCAAATTTAGAGACAATATCTTAATCATTCAGATGTACATTCAGATTCCGACGTCTGAATCTTAAAAAAATGAAGCCTAAGAAAGGAAGATATCTCCAACTCATGCTCAATTGGTACAAGCCAGGGATGCACAACCTATAAATAAAAGTAAATATATTAAAATGAAATAATATTTTGTAAGACATTTGCAATAGATAAGTCATCTGTTGCAACAGATTACCTATTTATTACAACTGACGACTCATCGATTGCAACTGATTACCTATCTCTTGCATAAGTTGCAGTAGATTAGTAGTCTCTTAACATAGGTTCTTATAACCTATATAATAAATGGACCATCTATTGCAACAGATGACTCATCTATAGCAATAGAAATAAAGAAATGTGAAAATAATTATTCAATAGCATAAAGAGATGAAAGGCTACAGAAATAGTGATAAAATTAACCATGAAAGCTTAGGAAAAGTCGTATAAGTTGATCGTCTTTGGGGATAACTTTGTCAATAAATATTTGACAGTCAAGAAATAACTTTCATATCCCCATAGTTAATTGTTGAATGCCTCCAAATTCTGAGCAAGCACCAATAATTCAGGTTCTATGACTTTGTTGATGTCTCTAGCCCATAAAATGGAATGCACAAAGCGAACAAAGCACAATGACTTATTGTGCTTTTTCAGAAACTTTTTATTCTTTAGATTAGCTATAAAATGCCTGGATTTATAGCTAGGTCTGGCAAATAACTCATTTATTTTTTGCTTGCCAGTATTGGGTTTAGTGGGTGGTGGCTTGATTAATGTCTTTTCTTTCTTTGATACTGGTTTGGGTGTCCATCTTGCCTTTGATTTTTTTCAAAGGGTTACTTTGGGAAGAGGTTCTAATGGAAGATGGCATCTCAGTCTAGTCACTATGGAAAACTCTTTAATGCTAAAACAAATTAGCATGCCATAGTAGTTTATCCAGATTTCATCCATCTTCATGTCCTCGTTCTTCAATTCTTTATCATCACCCTCATACTTGATCCTGAACTTGAGAAAACTATATGTCATGGTCATTTGAAAGAGTGCATTGTTTTCCTTTAGTAGATCAAGAAATCTCGCTTTTCATCCCTCAAATTTTTTCTAAACATATCAAAATTCTTACCCATGAGAGATTTGACTGCAAAATCACCAATTAAATCCATAGGTTTATTGATAGACATCTCAACTTAGAACTTGTCAATACTAAAATTTTGGCAAGATCATGTTGGGATTTCGATCTAAGTTCACGTTCAATAGATGATGTTACAAGACCATCATCAACATCTTCATCCTCTTTTTTATTTTTTTTAGATCAATCTTCCTCATCATCTCCTTCCTCACTTTTTTTCCTCTTCTTCCTCATCATCTCCTTCCTCACTTTCTTTTTTCTCTTTATCTGGACCTTTATCCTCATTCCCTTCCTCTTCACATTCTCTATTTTCTTACTTGATTTTATTTACATACCCCCTTACAAACTCTTCTTCATCTTTCTTAACTTTCTTTTCTAAGTTATCTCCTTCAGTAGATTCTGAAATATTTCTATCTCTTTCCATATCTTTATTCTCTACAAATGGTAATACTTTATTCGTTCCTGAAAGAGCATGTTCAACAAACTCCTCTAATGATTTTTGTAATTTAGTCATTTTTGTTAGAATGATTTACTTTTCTTTCTTTTGGAAGACATTTTTTATCTATAAAAAAAGAGAAAACAAAAAAGATTACAATGATGTGTGCATCATTAAAAAATGTAACATAAAAAATTAATAAATACAACACATTACAAAAATATTTTCAACAGATGGGCCATCTGTTGCAACAAATGAGCTATCTGTTGCAATAAATGAACCACCTACTGCAACAAATGGGGCATCTATTGGAAGAAATCAAACAGGACCTGCCACTGATTTGATTTCTTCCAATAGATTTCCCATTTGTTATAATAGATGGGTCATCTGTTGGAAAACCTATTTTGATTTCTTCCAATAGATGACCCATTTATTGCAATAAATGTGTCATCTATTGGTAGAAATCAAACCAATGACAGGTCTTGTTTTGATTTCTTCCAATAGATGGTCCATCTATTGCAACAAGTGAGTCATCTATTGGAAGAGTTGTTTTAATTATTCCAACAGATGACCCATCTATTACAACGGATAGGGCATCTGTTGGAATAAATCAAAATAGTTAACCAACAGATGTATAGTTATTTCCAACATATTACATATCTATTGGGCAATATTATATATCAACAAGAATAAGAACACCAAGAACTAAGCTACAATAGCACCACACACACATACATACGCTCTTAACAACACCAGATGTTTTTGCCAATATACCACCACCACCACCACCACTAATAACACCAACAATACTATACCGTCAAAAACCAACAACATCGAGAAAACAAAATATACCTAAAATACAAACAACACCTACAAAACAAACATAAAACACCAACAACACCCACCAACAACACCAACACTAACAAATACCAAGTGAAGTGATTTAATGCAACAGCATAAACAACAAGAAAAAATTGTCAATTTTCGAAAAAGGTCAAAGTTCAAGTTTGTGCAATTTCTACAGTAAAACAACAACAATAAATCATATTTTAAAAAATACCCCATTTACATCAAAAACTATATTAGGAGAACAATTATCACAAACTAGGGTTTTCTAAGGTTCTTCATATATTTTTAGCATGAAAACTTAAAATTATTAACGCATACTTGAAGATAATATAACTAAAGTTCATCTTTTCTTCATTAACTAAAAAACCCTAATTTCTTGAAAAAACATCAAACATAGAACTCTTACCTGCAAAGAGAGAGAAAATAATGGATACAAGAAAGAAGAAAATAAAAAATAACAACTGATATGGTCGAAAATGGGAACAAAATCAATTTGTGATTAAGGGTTTGAGCAATTTATTGTAAATGGTTTGAACAAAAAACTATTGAGTTTGAGAGAGAGAAGAATATGAAACATTTTGAGATTTTTTGAAACTGATGCCAAAATGATGATTAGATTGGCCTCTTGTATTATTTTTATTACACAGTAATTAGAAAATTATGGATAGGTTGATTTGAATTTTGTAATAGAATAACAAGTTTTGAAAATGTTAATTTGGTCTCAATTACCTTAATTAATTTTTTAAAAAGGATATCAATTAATAGATTGACTAATTGACTAATTTATTTGATATGAAATGATTCAAATTAAATCATTATTAGTAATAACTTAATTTATTTAACTAAAATTACCTTTTAATTAATAATTTCAATTTCAACTTCAATGAATTACATATTAATTACATGATCAACTAACTAAGTATATGCATCCTGAATAGAGTGATCAATTGACTAATTTGATGTGGAATGATTCAAATTAAACAATTATTAATAATAACTAAATTGATTTAAGTAAAATTATCTTTCAATTAATAAGTTCAATTGCAACTTTGATAAATTACATAGTAATTAGATGATCTACTAAGTGTATTCAAGGTAATTTCAGATTGAAATTGGTTTATCAAGCAATTCCTAGTATTATTATCTGGTTTCTTTGGAAGAGGACAAATACAGTGCTTTATGGAGGTTTATATTTCAAAAATAAGGTTATATGGGATATTAATGATACCATCCATAAAGTTTATTAGGACAAAGTTTCATTACACAACTTGTCCTGATACTTGGCTTCAGATGGTAGCATTTTTGGAAAATTTCAGACCCATTTTCCTTAGTAAAGTGGTTAGATGGAGACTTCCTCTTAGTGGTTGGTTAAAATGTAATACTGATGGTGCATCTAAAGGAAATCCAGGTCCAAGTGCTGCAGTTTTTTGCTTAAGAAATTATGAAAGGATTTTAATAGGAGCTATGGGATTCAAATTACTGATACTACTAATCTGGTGGCTGAAGGTAGAGCTATAAGAGAAAGTCTTCAATACTGTTCAGATAAGCAACTTTCTAATATTATTTTGGAAACTTACTCATTGGCCATGGTTAACATCACTAATAGTGTGTGGGAAATTCCTTGGAGTGTTTCAATGGAGGTCAATACTACTAGAATGATCAGAAGTGTCATTATAGTAAGAGTACAATACTCCTTAAAGGAGGGAAATACTCTTGTTGATTTTTTTTTGCTAACCTAGGTTTTAGTTTTGTAGGTTCATTTGAATTCAATTAATTTAATGAAGTACCAAGTGCAGGGAAGAGAATTATTAATCTTAATAGATGTAACAATCCTATCACAAGAATCAGATAGGTTACTTCAGCGTTCAAGTGAAATTAAGAGTTACAAGTCTCAAAGTTTATTAAGGAGTTACTATAGAGCAATCCTACAGTATAATTAACTAATTTACAAGTGAGGTATTTAGTGTGTTCTCTGTTTGATATTTAATTAAGTCTAAAGTAATTTCATATGGTTGACAGACCAACACCTGGTTAGAGCATTTGAGGTGTTCATGAGCTACTAAACCAGGACTTAATTATTCAAACAATTGGTCACTTAAACCAAGCTTGTCCATTTTCAGATATAATTTTAGTTAAAAACAACTTTTCGAAAAGGTTTCAGTTGAAATATTTAGGCTTTTAATGGGGGTATTAACCCCCTTTGGGGTTCAACTGTAATGATCCATTTCGTCGTTACTAAATTATTTGTAATAAATTCATGAAAATTCTTAATTTTCATTCCTCAATATTAACTTGGGTCCAAAATAGCTAATATTTTATTTATTATGACACCTCAAATTTTTTGGTGAAGATTTTAGCCTTCGGATGTGTCTAGATAGACTCAAGCTTGATGAATTTTAATTATTCGTGAGTGTTAATATCAATACTTTAGTTTTGAAAGTTCTTTAGTTATGATTTAAGGTCGTACAATATTCCTAACACAAAGTTAAGTATAAAACTTTCCGATACAGCTTTGATATGGGTTTCTATTAGGGTCAATTTTAAACGATCATATCTCATATAATATAAGGAGTTAGGGGTCATTACCTATCAAATTAAATATCTCTGAGTCCTCTTTCCAACGCAACAAATCGTTCCTCAATATGAATTCGGAGTAAAAAGTTATGACTGTTTTAATGAGCACTGTCCGAGCTAAAATGGGATTTCACTGTAGCAAAAATTTTGGTTGTATTTGAATCAGCTTTAGCTATATTTTAGGTCTAAAAATCCTAGATTTCATTCCCCAACCCTAGAGAGATGATTTCCCAAAGCTTAAGGTGAAATTTCTTCATGGAGGTAAGTTTTTTAATTATTTTCTTCGTCTTTTTATCCTTTAATATCTTAGAATCCTTAGAAAGACCTTAATGGCGGAATTCTTTTGGGGAATACTCATGAGTGCTTTTAATATGACCTAGAGCTAATTTTAAACTATAAATTAAAGATTTCTAACATGAATTTCATAAACTAGATTATTAATTTTGATGGTTAGGAACCTTGAATTCCATAAATATGAGACCTACAGCATAAAAACTTCATTTATGGAGATTAGTTAAGCTTGAAAGAGCTAATTAATGGCTAACTGACATTGGGGATGATATAGACCTTGAATTAAGGGTAGAATTAGTGGGTTTGAATCCCTAAGATATTTGATTGAAGAGTAATTATTTATTACTCTTATTATTGCTTGATTTTTAGAAGGTTGATTATTCCAAGGCATAAAGGAAAGGAAAGATCATCTTTGTTGTAGTTTGTTTCTTCCTAAAGCTTAGCGTCCAAGCTGGCTAGGTTTAATAAGTAGAAGATTGTGTTATTTTATATTTTCATAATTTAGAATTGATGGGAGAAAGCATGTCTAGACCTGCGAGCATGGAGTTGAGGCGGATAAAGAAACGAGTACTTAAATTTAATCCCAAAAACTATACTATTGATTGATTATGTGATATTTATGATATTATGTGTTATGTGCCTGAAAGAAGATTGTTGTAAATGTCGTATATGAACATGATGGTTTTTTTTGTTGTTCTAGTGATGAACCTAGTTGAGTTGTAATGGTATTAAGTTGTATGTATTGTGTAATAATATGATAAGGAGAATTATACTAAGATCGAATATTGATGAACATCGTAATATCTAAGGGATAGATAACTTGAATTAGTGTGATGATTGTATTATGTGGAAAGAGGTAGAGGATAATGATACGCGTGAATGTGCTAGTTCTAGGTGGTGATGTTAGAACCCAAGTTGCGGTATTTAAGAAGATAATGATATTTTTAATAATTAATGAGTAATTAAGGCTCCAATAGTGACTTGTATGCGTAAGAATTAAATTGTGATTTATTTTATGATATTCTTGCTTTGATATTGATAAAAATAATATATCTATTGGACGCCCATGAAAGGCTAAATTGGTGACAATGATGGTTTATTGAATTGTGCCTATAGTGGCTTGTTTGATAATAATAACTCCTTAAAGTAATGCTATGAATACTTGTTGATTGGTACTCGTACATGCTTGAAATTTTTGATACTTGGATCGTTGATGAGTATATAAATGATTATTGAAAATTTACTTGATGGAATTGTCTTATGACTTTAAGTATACTTGTAAACTTGGTACATTGATGTATGTTGTGAGATTGTGTAAATTTGATATTGATAATACTTATTTATGGTAGATCGGGTACCATGTCGGTACAAATATGTATATGTTGGATTGGTACCACGCCCGTACGGATGTGTATATATTGAATCAGTTGCCACACCGGTACTGATATATATATGTTGGATAGGATACCACGCCGGTATGAATATGTATATATTGGATTGGGTACCACGCCGGTACGGATGTGTATATGTTGGATCGGGTACCACGCCGGTACGGATGTGTATATGTTGGATCGGGTACTATGCCGGTACGGATATATATATGTTGGATCGGGTATCACGTCAGTACGGATATTTATACGTTGGATCGGGTACCACGCCAGTACAGATACGTATATGTTGAATCGGGTACCACGCCAATACGAATATATATATGTTGGATCGGTTACTACGTCAGTACGGTACATGAACATAGATTGTTTCCTGCAGGTCATGATTGTTTGGGGAAAAATAAGTCCCATAGCATGTGTGTACGTATTTGTGTTGAGTCTGTGGATGTTTACAATATGGTTGACACTCTTGATGGTTATATGGCTTGTTTGTGAGCACTGTTTGATTTGTATTGCTGTATTATTGATTCATTGGGTATTTGATTGTGTGATATATATTTGAAGAAGTAAAACTTTGTACTTACTTATATGTTGGTTGACTTGCTTCATTTATACATGTTTTAATCGTAGCTTACTAGAATAGCTAGTTATCATTCTTTAGTATTATATGAGAATATTTGGTTGTTAGCCCAAGAATTTAGTGCGGGTTGTCTATGATTACAGTTTTGTTCCTGTGAATATGAATAATGAAAAAGATAAGGTGAATAAAGAGGAATAATGCTATATTAGCGTTGGACTGTGGTTGATGGTGTGAATTAATGAGGCTAGAGTATGATAGTAACGAATATAATATTGATGGATCAGGAAGAGTAGGGGATGTTGTAACTTATATAGGTAAAGTAATAATAATATTCTAACCTTAGTTGACTTATATTTCATTCAGGATGTCATGATTTATTTTCCTTAATTCTATTTTATGATTATATGGACTAACACGGTCAGCCGATGATGCCTATCAGTACGTATGGTTGTACTAACCCTACTCTTCTACATTCTTTCTTGGAGTGTAGACTGAATGCAGGTTAGTTGCAGTTACTAGATGGATGACGATATTCAGCTCTAACTTCTGCACTTTCTTCCTAGCAGATATTAGAGTCTTTGTATTATTTATTTTATTATCAGTCTATCATGTAGTAGATAACTCTTGTACATGTCTGGCCAAGTATAGTGAAGGACATTTGTAATAAGTTCTTGAAAAAGTTTATTTATTAGTATTTAATTTACTTTATAATTCCTTAAAAACAGAAGTCCTCCGCATATTTTTAGTTGGGCAATAAGGGTTCTCCCAGCAACTTAGAATAGCGTAGGTACCTGCACGGTCCGTTAGTCTGGGTCGTGACTGTTGACACCCAATTTTGGCTCTCCTTTTTTCATAAAATTAATTTCTCGATGCTTAGGATTTTTTCATAATTTTTTTTTATATATATTTATTTATTTCAAAATATATTTTGACGTTAACAATTTGAAAATTATGTTTTTCTTATTAATATCGCATTTTACAAATTTAATAATAAATAAATAAATATATTTTAAATTATCATTCCATTATTTTTCTAAAATGAGTAAATAAATATATGTTAACGTATTAACATAATACTTAGTATACTATTATATTTTTTGCAAAGCTCTATTTTTAATTTAATTTCATATATATATATGTGTGTGTGTGTATACAAGTATATTTTTGAGAAATTTAATTAAAACATCGTTAAATTAGTCAAGTGAAATCGATTTGAAAAAATTAGATTAATTAACTTATCCGATTGGATAATCACTTTAAAATTAATTTCAGCCTTTCAAATATAATTCCCAGCCCAAAATTCCTTTTACCCAATAATACCCACCCCGGCCCAATATCAGCCCAACAATGCCACAACAACAATTAAACAGCACAAGCCCAAATTACCTGACCCAACTTCAGCCGCCCCAGCCCAACAGCTCCACCAATGACCCGGCCCGCATTCTATTTGCCCTTTCCCCTTTCCCCTTTCCCCTTATAAAATAACATGTAAAAGCTGTGTGAGCAAGCAACAGCAATACATCGATGACCACAGCTTTCGGACCACCGGATATTGGGCAATCCGGTGGTTTTCTCACCTCTTCCATCGTCTGCCCTCTCTTGTCACCATCCCATCACCTCCCATCAATTTCTCAGCTGAAGCAAAACAAATTTCAAGACCCTGTGATCTCTGAAAGTAGGAGAAAATTGAATACCCATCAGTTATAACGTGTTTTTTCTTTGATTCGACGGCCATCGGGCTTAAATCTACGGCTCCAAACCTCACTACTTTAAAACCGTTACTGTCCAAATTCAATTTTTGAAACTTTTCAAAGCTTCTCAAAGAAGCTGTTAGCCATCTAATTCAGCCTATAAAAGGGGGATTATTTTTTTGGATAGTGCTAAATGGCCACAAAAATTTGACCACAATAATAAAAAGACTATATTATTCTTTTCTCATAACTTTTTTTATTGTGGCAAAAAAATTTTTGGCCAAAAGTACTTTTGAATTTCAAAAGGGGCTCCCACTCACTAGTTTCCTTTGTTTCGATTTACCCTCACCGCTGCCTGTTTCCTTTGGTCGGTCAAACTTGAGGTCGAAGTTAGTGGTGAAATCGCTCTTCGACTTGTCGTCCTAGTTAGCTGCCATAGAAAAGGGCAGTAACATCTATTCGCTTCTCCATCTTATTTCGTCGCAATTTTGTTGTTTAGGTTGTTGATAGAGCTGTTGTATTGCATTGTTTGGCCCTGGGTTTCGTGGGTTTGGTTTAAAGTTTTCAGTTAGACATGTCTTTCGAGATACTTATAAATAGTGACATGTTGTTTCGAGTTAGCTGCGATTAGTCTTTAATAAGTGTGAGGCAGAAGAGTGGTGTTACGATCATGATGAGTGGAAAAACGAATGACTCTCGATGTTCGTTATTTTTACCTTTCCTTTACGATTTGATACTTTATGTGTTTTTTTTAATCTCGCATTTTAAATGTATTCTCAGTTTTGTTCAAAAGTATGTGTTCATGTGCTTATTTTAGTGTTAATTAAAGGATATGCATGATCCCGGACTTGGTTACTTGAGTTAATTAGTTATCGAGTGAAAGACTATTTTCCGGCGTCTTGTTGGAGTCGGCTAGCCTAATACGGGTCGAAATAAAGGTGATGTCTTTCTTCTTCAACACAAGTAATAAGAGTCAAAGAATCTAATTTTAGTAATGGGAGTTTAGTCTACTCACTTAAATAGTATTTGGACAATTTTCTTGGGTTTTCTGGTGGGGTGTTGTACTAAGTTGAGTTGACAAGTTTGTGTTTCTAGGGGTTTCCCATTTCAAGAATTGGAATTTTGGCAAGAGGGGTTGTGTCTATTTTGTTCATTTTGACATCAAAGTTACCTACTTTTCACTTAAAGGGCTTTTCAAGATTCATTTGTGGGTCAATATTTTTTTTGGGTTTTCTTGGTTTTTTTTTGTGTGTGTCTTTTACGAAGTTTAGGTTTGTCAAGTGTGTGTTTTGGAGGTTTTGCAATTTCAATAAGTGGAATTCTGGTAAAAGGGGTTGTCTTTTTTTTTTTTTTTGCTTTGTTGGTATAGTTTTGACATCAAAGTTACCTACTTTTACCTTCCTGCTTTTCAATATTCATTTGTGGTCTTCTTCAATTGAGGAAACCCATTAAGATACTTGAAAATCAGTAAGTTTTCTGTGATATCAAGAATTTTGTGTGGAGATATAAGCTCCACAGGAAGGTGCCTGTCTCTCCAAGGTCATCTTGATTTGTTCTCTGCAAATTTTTGCTTAAGGTCATCCCTTTTATCTTCTCAAGATTAGAACTCTGGTGTTCTTTTACTAGTTTTTCTATTGTTTGTTTTTGGTTTCATTTTGCTGAGGGTACAGAAGAAAATCTAGGGAAGCCCTTACTGGTAGAAGAATAAGGTTGAACTAATATACATGTTTAGACGTCATAGACGTCATTTTTGATTTGTTTACGCTGCATCTGCTATATCTTGAAGTTGTATCTTTTTATGGAAAGAGAGAAAAACGCACAGTTGTGTGTTCTTAATTTGGGATTACTTTTTAAATGATTGAGCTTATTTCTTGTTTCTCACTTAGCAGGATTCTATAATTTGACTACGTTATTGTGATTTCATACGATAAAGCATGTCCATGGTGTTCATTTTCTTCGATACAGGAATATTGTTTTAGGACACCTATATTAAACCCCCTGTTTGATAATGTAGTATATTATAAATTGATATGGTAGTATGTCATAAATTGTACCTGGATATTGGAGGTGTGGATTTAATATGAAAGGAGTTTTTTTTTTACGGAAAAGGCTCAAAAATACCCCTAAACTATCTGAAATAGCTTAAAAATGTCCCTCGTTAGATTTTTGGCTCAAAAATGCCCCTCCGTTAAATATTTGGCTAAAAAATACTCATCCCTCTAACGGAATTTTGAAAAAGGATAAAAAATACCCTTGAACTATCTGAAATGGGTAAAAAATATCTCTTTATTAAATATTTGACTCAAAAATACTCCTCCTCTTGATAAAATTAAATTATTTCGATTGAATTAAACCCTAACTTTGACTTTTTAATCCTAATACTTTAATTTTTTTACATAAAAGTATTGTTTTAATTTTAAAAATAAGATAATGAAAAAAAGTATTTGAATTATAATATAAATTGGTTGAATTTGATTTGAAAAATAAACACACATTTATTCTAAAAAGGTATTTTCACTTTACATCTTTTTAATTTTTAAAGAAATTAATGAAATATAAATTAACGAAATTAATAAAATATAATTTTTCACTTAAAGAAATTAACGAAATAAAAATTAAATGATGAACTTTATATAAATTAACGAAATAATCGAAATAATTTAATTTCGTGAAATATCCATCTGTTAAATATTTGGTTCAAAAATACCCCTTCCTTTAACGAAATTAAATTATTTCGATTGAATTAAATCCTAACTTTAACTTTTTAATCCTAATACTTTAATTTTTTTTTACGTAAAAGTATCTTTTAATTTTAAAATAAGATTATGAAAAAAAGTATTTGAATTATAATATAAATTGGGTGAATTTGATTTGGAAAATAAACATACATTTATTCTAAAAAGGTATTTTCACTTTACATTTTTTTAATCTTTAAAGAAATTAACGAAATTAACAAAATATAAATCTTCACTTAAAGAAATTACCGAAATATAAATTAAATGATGAACTTTATATAAATTAACGAAATAATTGAAATAATTTAATTTCATTAAATACCTCTCTGTTAAATATTTGCCTTAAAAATACCCCTTTACTTAACGAAATTATATTATTTCGATTGAACTAACTTTAACTTTTTAACCCTAATACTTTAATTTTTTTTACATAAAAGTATTTTTTTAATTTTAAAAATAAGATAATGAAAAAAACTATTTGCATTATAATATAAATTGGTTGAATTTGATTTGGAAAATAAACATACATTTATTCTAAAAAGGTATTTTACTTTACATCTTTTTAATCTTTAAAGAAATTAACGAAATATAAATTAATGAAATTAACGAAATATAAATTTTCACTTAAAGAAATTAATGAAATATAAATTAAATGATGAACTTTATATAAATTAATGAAATAATCGAAATAATTTAATTTTTCTTTAATGAAATATAAATTAAATGATGAACTTTATATAAATTAACGAAATAATCAAAATAATTTAATTTCGTTAAGGGAGGGGTATTTTTGAGTCAAATATTTAACAGAGGGATATTTTTGACCTATTTCAGATAGTTCAGGGGTATTTTTGATCTTTTTTCGAATTCCGTTAGAGGAAGGGGTATTTTTGAGCCAAATATTTAACGGAAAGGTTTTTTTTTGAGCTAAAAATTTAACGAAGAGCATTTTAAAGCTATTTTGAATAATTCAAAGGTATCTTTGAGCCTTTTCTCTGTTTTTTTTAATAGTGACCCATTTTTGTGTTGACTTTGTTGATTGAATATTTAAGCCCCTTTATATCTTTTGCTCACTGTGAATAGATGAATAGAATACTTCTTGTGGGTTTTGATTTTATCCTATTTCTACAAACTCGTGTCAAGTTTGGATTTTAGTTTTCTCAGATGTGTGTGATAATGGGATAATGGGAGTGAATTTCGGTTTCATTTGTTGGAGTACTGTGTCAAGTCGTTCGCAATGACATGATCCTAGATACAAGATACGGAGGTTGATGATTAGATTAGAGAATTAGTAGGGATGTTGTTCGATTTCGTCCTATAAAATGAGTGTGGGGGAAATTTATATTTAAGTAGCATTTTTTTATGTTGTGATTTCCATGAAGAATAAATTACTGACGTATCTTTGGTTAAGTTAAGTCAATATTAATGCTTTAATTTTTTTTCTTTGATGAAGTAGTGGGACTAATGTTTTCTTAGTAGGCATATGCTGTCTATTGAATTCAGATTTATATTCTAATCTTTATCCTTCTCTCTTATTTCACATGTACACTTGTGCACTCGTGAGCGCATTTGGAGCTTTATGATTTGACTCCAATTCTATCCAAATCAGAGAAGCGACAATAGACTATTACGTGTTTCATCTAGCAGTCTAGTGTCTTTTCCCTTTTTGCTAGTTTATCTCTTTCTTTGTAGATACTTGTTATTACTATCATTTGACATTTTGCACGTTACTGTTTGAAATATGTGTTTTTATATTTTTTAGTAATTGAATTAGTGCGATTTCTTAAATGTGTTAGCGAAGTTAATTGGTCTCTTTTACCCATTAGATGTTAAATTTAGTATAATTGTTAGGCTTAGGCGCTTAATCAATATATCGTTAAGATTAAAATTTGGTAGGTTGAAACATATTGATGACCGAGTTTGTTAGAATCTTTTATTACTTCCTTAATATGAAATAGTGCATATCTTTGGAACCGAGTTAGTTTTCACTAATGAGTAATTTCAGACTAGTAAAATATAAATTTTGCGGTAGATGGGCGTATCATTGCTAGACTCGAAAATTGGCCTTACTTATTTTAGATATGGTAAATCTACTCCGTTGTCATCAATCTTAAATAAAAATCGCAACTTTGCCAATTTAATTTTGCAAGGTTTTTTATAGGTTTTCGAATAACAAAGAATATGTATCTTTTCATGAGTCCTTTCGTAATAAAAAGATAAGTAAATTTCTAAAGCATTTTAGATTCAAATAACTATATTTTTTAGCTATTCATCTAGCGTAAGATAATTAAACTATTTTTTATAAAATTGATTAAAAAAAAAAAAGAGGTAAAAGAGGCATTTTTAGAATAAAGAAAACGTGAAGTTTTAATACAATTAACCCTTTTTGATTAAGGCTTTTGTAAAGAAATGATTTAAAATAATTATATTTTTGACAACAATAGGGTTGCATTATTTTTAGAGGATCCATAAGAGTTATCTTTGATAATTTCGGAAAATGGGTGAATTTTTAATTTATGATGATGGCCTTTTAAAGTTTTCTTTTTTCCTTACAATTTTTTCTCGTGTACATAATTATTAAGTTTTTGTTTTAATACTTTATTTATACCTTTCTTAACATAGCGTTTGATTTTTATTATCTAATCTAAGTTTGTCCGGTTAATCGTAGTTAGCGGATCCTTTAGGGTGCATAATCCCTTCCCTTTAGGACAATTAGAATCCTTACCTAGAATTTTAGGTTGCGTATACCTTAAAATGAAGTCTTTAATTTCCCTAATCACATAGGTTATAATAGGTGTCCTAATTTCTCGTAGAACTAATTAGGTGACGACTTCCTTAAATTTAATCAGAGATTTTTCAATATGTTGTACCTCGATTTGACCCGTGTTAAAATGGGGTATAACAGTGACAGCAACCCATTGAAGAATAGATATGGATATTGAAAATTTCGAATAAGTTTTAGTGTTGTACTTGACCTTATTATATACGTTCTACACAAATACTCCAAAAGCGATTGATTTGAGTTCTAAATTCTCCGTCGTGATTTTGAGGCATCAAAACTGTTTGCAGATTGGTGATAGTGTCCTTTTGTCTACATCTCTGATGGTGGTGTGAATCTCATTTGAGATTCAACCCATCGTTTTATAGACAACGGAAAAATTTACAACTAAAAAGTCGAAAAACAGTTACTTAGCTTGGTACTTGCATTCGACCTCAAGTTTGTCTCCATCGTCTTGAAGGTGACCGGAGTTCAGGAGTGATGCCGCTGATGCTTCAGACACTTTCCTTTTTGGACTCTGTCGGATTAATTAACTTTTTCTTTTCCTTTTCTTATTTCATTGTGTATTGCTTTTTGTTTTACTTGGGTCTTGGGGGAATTGGACCAGGTCTCTTTTGGGACTGGTCCATGTAACTTTATTTCTTTAAATAAATGCGTCCTGTGCCCAATTTTAATTTAAAAAAAAAACTAAGTGTATTCATTCTGAATAAAGTGATCCATTGACTATTCATCTTGAATAAAGCAATCCATTGACTAATTTGATATGAAATCGTTTAAATTAAATCATTATTAATAATAATTAAATTGATTTAACTAAAATTACCTTTAAATTAATAAGTTCAATTGCAATTTTAATTAATTACATAGTAATTAAATGTCCAATTAACTGTATAACCTTTTAGAACAGATGTCTATATCTGTTTGATAATTTTCAATAAATGAGACATCTGTTGTAATAGGTTAGTCATCTGCTACAACAGATGTCCATATCTATTTGATAATTACCAACAGATGAGACATTTGTTGCAACAGATAGCAAGTTTGCAAAAGAATAACAAGCTAATTTTAGTTAAATCAATTTATTTATCACTAATAATGGTTTAATTTGAATAATTTCACATCAAATTAGTTAATTGATAATTCTATTCAGGACGAAGTTGATCATGTAATTATGATGTAATTCATTAAAGTACTTAGTTGATCATGTAATTACTATATAATTCATTGAAGTTGCAATTGAAATTATTAATTGAAAGTTAATTTTACTTATCAGTTTAGTTATTACTAATAATGATTTAATTTAGAGCATTTCACATCAAATTAGTCAATTGATCAATCTGTTTAGGGCAAATACACTTAGTTGATCATGTAATTACTATGAAATTAATTGAAATTGTAATTAAACTTATTAATTGAAAGCAAATTTTACTTAAATCAATTTAGTTATTACTAATAATGGTTTAATTTAAATAATTTCACATCAAATTAGTCAGTTGATTACTCTATTCAGGGTGAATACACTTAGTTGATCATGTAATTAATATGAAATTAATTGAAATAGCAATTAGAGAAAATTGAAGGAAAGGTGTCTTTTAAGTCTTGAATGAAGGATTGGTGACATTGACCAACTTAAATGGTCAAACATAATTAAGAAATTTGATTAAGTTAATTGTGGACTTGATTAATATTTTCAAATCTTTCTAATCTTTTAAAAAATACAAATCAACCCACACCCTTCTCCTCCAAATCAATCGTCTCTCATCTCTCTCTCTTGACACTGTCTCTCAACTCTCTCCCAACCAACAGTGCTGCAAAATTTCTCCCTTCAAGCTCTGGAGACAAATAGCTGGGCGAGTTCCTTTTCGACTTTCAACCGTTAGTTGATGTGAAGAAACAGAGGAACTTAAGCCAACTTCTCCGGTGACACAACTTCGAGTTCTTTGCCGTTCCATTTCTTCCTTCACAGGTAAACAATTATGACTTGATCCAACTTCTCTTCTAGTATTGGTTAACAATTTCAATATTTCTTGCTTAAATTTAAAGTATGGACTGAATAAAATCCTAATTTCTGGCATTTCTTCTCTACTCTTTCTGGTGTGAAATATAATTTTTTGTTGTTATTATAGTTCTTGTTATCGAACTGTTGATTCGATTTGTTGGTTATTTTTGGTCACCATTGATGTTCTTAGTGTGCATGTTGTGTTAGTGTTGCTGGGTTACGTCGATTGTTATTTTTCTTGGTAAAAATAGTGATGCAACAGATTAACCATATGATGCAATCGATTAACCATCTGATCCAACAGATAAACCATATATTCCAACAGATGAAACATCTGATGCAACAGATTAAATATCTAATGCAACAGATGAACAAAACAGATCATTCATCTGTTGCGACAGATGACTCTTTTGTTTGGAAGAAATCTAAACAATATTGATCCAACAAATAACACATTTAGCAATAGATGAGTGATCTGTTTCTACAGATGTGTAGCTTATTTTTATTGTTTCCAATGGATTACTTATTCGCTGCAACAGATTGCTTATAGGTAGCAACAGATAACCTACCTGGTGTAACAGATGAGAGATCTATTTTTATTGTTTCCAACGGATTACTCATCTGCTGCAATATGTTTGTTATATGCTACAACAAATATCCTACCTGGTGCAACATATGAGTGATATGTATTTTTATTGTTTCCAATGGATTACTCATCCGCTGCAACAGGTTGGTTATATGATGTAACAGATAACCTACCTGGTGCAACAGATGAGTGATTTGTTTTTATTATTTCCAACTAATTACTTATCCGCTGCAACAGATTGGTTATATGCAGCAATAGATATCCTACCTGGTGCAACAGATGAGTGATCTATTTTTATTATTTCTAATGGATTACTCATCTGCTATAACAGGTTGGTTATATGCTGCAACAGATATCCTGCCTGGTACAATAGATGAGTGATATGGTATAATTGTTTCTAACAGATTACTCATCAGTTGCAACAGATTTGTTATATGTTGCAACAGATAACCTTTCTAGTGCAATAGATGAGTGATCTATTTTTATTATTTCCTATGGATTACTCATCTATTACAACAGGTTGGTTATATGTTGCAACAGATAACCATCCCGATGCAACAAATGAGTGATTTGTTTTTATTATTTCCAATGGTTTACTCATTCGTTGCAACATGTCGATTATGTATTACAATAGATAATATACCGGGTGTAATAGATGTGTGGTCTGTTAGAACTGTTATTTTACTATTGTGCATAAAAATTTATTGTTATCCTTTTTTAACGATTCATTAATTAAGTATAATCTATTTTATGTTCCTGTTAATTTAAGATAATATGTATCCCAAAAGAAAAGAAACCAGATCAAGTCCAAGTAAAGGAGCAAGTGAAGCAGCTAGGCTACATCTACCACTCTATGAGCTTGCTTACAAGCGTTATCTCAATCAGGAGCAGAAGATAATGAACACGGGGAGGAGGAATGTTTCAAAGGAGATGATCCAAATTCTAATAGCCCTTTCACCAAAGATTTGGTCAAAACCTTCAACATTGATCGTTATCCTATGAGAATGCAGTGCGATGATGGAATAGATTTAACGGGTGATTTTGTCGTTAAGTCGGCCATGGAAAAATATTTTGACGCCTTCAGAAAAATACTTTGAGAACAAAAATTGGATTCTTATTTCAGGGGAAGCTACTTTTGGCAATATCTTGATTTGCCAGAGGACAACAATGCTCGTTTCCAAATAAAAATGGTATATGATCTTTTCAAGCGTAGGTTTATGTATGAAAACAAAGATAAGATGGATAAGGTATGGATAAATTACTATGGCATGCCTTTTTGTTTTGGTTGGAAGGAGTTTGCCATAGTTATTGGACTAAAATGTTATCCTCCTTCTCCTTCTCAAGTTATACGTACTCTAACACAAAAAACAGCACCCCGCACACTCAAAAAAGGCAAAGGCAAGTTGAGTGATCATGATGACCTGGTTTCCATTGTTGGTCCAAGCTTCAAAAATAAAATTTAATAGAAGCGTTGAAAGGTAAACGACTTTCAAAGAAGCACAAGCAATCATTGTGCTTGGTTTGGTTTGTACATAATATTCTTTGGGCAAGAGACGTTAACAACATAAGCCTTGGTTTAATAAATCTCTCCGAGGATCTTAAGGTATTTAACAACTATCCTTGGGGTTATGAAAGATTCAAAATGATTGTCAAATATTTGTTGACCCTGTTAACGTCAAAGACAGTCAACTTATATGGCTATCCATGGGCTTTCATGGTAAATATTTCTTTTATTATCATATGATTCATTTTTTAATTCAATAATGCTTTTGATTTATTGGTGTTTTATTGTAGGCTTGGACATTTGAAGCCATTCTTTATTTGAGACAGTAAGTGAACTACTAGGAAGAAGTTTTCTGTCCAAGAATCTTGAGATACTTGTCGACGAAAACTAATAAAAATATAAAATATCTTGATCTTTTCAATCCCCTGAAGGAAGTAGTAAGGCTAATTCTAATGAAGTTTTTGTTTTAATTAATGATTATTTTAAATGATTTTCTCATCATTCTAATATATGTACTGATTTATTTTAGATTGTCCATCCGTGGCTTGTTCCGACCAATCGAGAGTTGAAGAAGCCATTTTTCTTACTTTACAGTCTGTGCAAACTTTATCAAACTCTAAGGTCATTGGTAGAATAAAAATGAAATTGTTTGGAGCAACAACCATCATAAGAAAAATAATTTTGGAGGGTGAGCTTGTTGTTGTTGATGGTAGTGGTGCTGTTGTTGGAGTAAATGATGCTCCTCTTACAGTTTTTGAAACAACAAACTATTATAATTATGATCATACTGGTTATACAAATTTTGCCACTTCTAGCAAATGTTCTGCATGCAAATGTCAAGACTGCAAGGCGAAACATGATGGAGTGATTAATGCTATTAATGCACTAACTACTCCTGTAAAGGAAATGACATCTAAGAGGGGTGTCATTCCATCAAAGAGGATATCATATCCATACACTCCACTAGAGATCAAGGTAGCTAAGAGGAGAAGGAAATATATTTTCAGGGCATCATCAAGCATCGAAAAAAGTAAAATTGTAACTCCTCTGTCTTTGACTTGCACCACTGTTCAATGTACAAGGGCCACTGGAGAGCAGCATGAGATGAAGAAGGTGAATGTATATCATTTGTTCTAACAAACAAACAGGCACATATATGTTTCAATAGATGATACATCTGTTGAAAATTATCAAACAGATATATACATCTATTGCAACTGTTGTCGAACCTGTTGCATCAGATGCGTTATCTGTTGCAATATGTGTCTGTCTGTTTCAGCAAATTAAATAGGTTTTTGTACTATTTTAATTTGTACTAACATATGAGTCTTATGTTGCAACAGATGAGTCATCTGTTCAAAATTATCGTACCGCTCTATTTTACCTATTCGAATTTGTTCCAACAAATGATCCATCTGTTGCAACTTAAGACTCATCTGTTATAACAGATAGATAATCTGTTGTATATCTGTAATTAGCATTGACAATTCTGGCTTTTCAGGTGGATGTCACAGTAGAAGCTACTACTAAAGAGCATAATATCATAATTGATAATCATCAACTTCTTCCAAAGAAGAAGAAAAAGTGGAGCCTGTCAGTTCAGGAGAACAGAAGAATTACCCATTTGAAGGGTTCAACATCTCGGACGAGGCTTCGAAAAAACCAACAAAGTTGATCAACGACTATTCAAAATAGATTGTCGATGGGATGTTAAAGCATCATGCTGGCAGGTATATAAATCAATTTTAAAGATATTGATTTAGACAATTCTTGTTGTAAAAATATGACAACACATAAAATATCATGTAGAAAATAAAATGACGAACACTATAAAGTGAATGAATCGAGTCTTGGTTTTGATATGTTCGACTTTGTTGTTGCATATCCTGAAATGAAAAATTGGTTCTATTTGATGTCATAGCCCCAAACTTGCTGGAATAATGATGTTTAAATGCCATACATATTACTATTAATTAATACTTTATTTAATTGCATTTGTGTATTAATTTTTTCACCACGTAATCTGAAATATTTGATAATATGTGTAGCACATCGATGTCATTTTTTACTACCTCTGAAAGAAGGTCAAGTTGCAAACACAAGAATAATACAGATTCACAACAGACAATTATTTGTACAAATTTTTCATTAATAATGCCTATGATAGGTATTGTCAACAACAGCCGGAAGTTTTCCAAAATGAGGAATGGTTAATCAACATCATCAAAGGTTTTAGCATTCCAGCTAACTTACCTTGGCATTTGGTCGATGAGGTGTACATCCCAAATCAGTTGTGGTGATGAATTCCATTGGGTGTTGGTTATCATCACTCTAAAAGAGAGGCCATCCGAGTTTATGAATTGATGTCGCAAGGAAGACGTTCTGGGCCATCGTCTGAGATACAAAAATTGTCTAAAATATTGCGTACTTATCTTGATATGAGTGGCTTTTTGGATCAAAAGGTTCGTACTTATTGGTCGACGATTGAAGCATACCGGAATAAAATGGATAATACATTTAATGTACAATATGTTGAAGGAATTGCTCAACAAACCATTGGTAGCCTGTACGTATAAATATCATGATTTAGTTTCATTTCATAAATTTCACAATGCTTAGATGAACTGCAAGATATAGATTATCTATATTTTTAAAACACAAGGATTGCAGTCTTTTTGTTGCCGCTTATGCCGAGTATTTGAGCGATGGATTACAAGTACCAAATGATGGACTTGATGTCGGATTACTCCGCAAAACATATACTGCTCTTTGATGGAAATACAGAGAAGCGAAAGTTCAGAAACAGTACGCAAGTGACATTAAAGATCCACGAAGACCAAAGTCGAATTTCGTAGCACCGGATGAAGAACAACCTATCCATATTGAGTAGATCTTTATAGCTTGAGTCTGTCAATGTAATTACCTATCCTCCTTGGTTAACTTGTTGATTTATTTGTAGAGTAGATCATTTGTACCTTTAATAATTTTTTTATATTTTACTTATTTGTTGAGTTATTTCATGTAATTTCTGAAGGCTTCAATTTATTTTATGCAGTCTATTAATATAATTTAATCCTTAGTTTTGAACTTGTTAATTTAAATGGAATACTAGCTTCGAATATCGCTACAAATAATACATCTGCTGCAACAGGCGACATATCTTATCAACCAAATTTAGACATATGTTGCAACATGTAGGTCATCTTCTGGAAATTATATAACATGTCTTCCTACTTTTTTGATTTGTTCCAATAAATTACCTATCACTTGCAACAGATAGATTATATGTTGCAACAGATTGTATATCTATTGCGATAGACAAACAAAAATATCTGCCTAATGCAACAGATGACTAACCTATTAAAATAGATAATCAATCTGTCACAACAAGTATGATATCTGTTATAACAGATAGACAATCTGTTGCATTTTAAAAATTCAACTTTCGTCAGACATAAAAAATTGTCACTACATGTAAAGTGAACAAAGTGGCTTGAAATAAAAATTCTTATCGTGTTCGTCTTTGTCTTTGTACATATTATTCTTTATACACGGGCTCCAACCATTTAGTTAGTACCCTATAAGCCTAGACCTCTTGTATTTTTTCCACAACGGCATCGCACATATCGGCCATTTCTATGCCTGTAAGACCCCGTATTTTCCTAACATAATTTAAGTCCCAATACATGAGTATTCATATATAAAGTTTTTGAAATACCCATTATTTTTCAATTTAGAGTCTGCCATTTCTTAGGAAATTCAATAAGCTTTCCAACGATGTAAAATTTGCCTTAATCCGTTAATCGAGTAAGAAGTTATGGTAATTTTAAGTTTCAGACGTAAAACATCGTGATTTGGGCCTGTAGCGCATTGCGGAGAAGTGCAAAATCACATTGTCAAATTCTAGTGAGACTCCACGATTCCATCATATCACGGTGATGTTCCATTTCACATTTGGCAATTTTCAGTGAGCCTCCGCGATAATGGCGCATCGTGGAGGTGGACAAAATGGCATTCTAAAGGCTTACCGTGATTTCACCGCATCATGCCAAACTTCTAGGTCCCAGTTGTCAATTTTTACTAGCCCAATGCGATAGCACTGTGTCGTGCCGAAGCCAAAAATTAGGATCGTCAGTTTCCAGCCTGAGTTTTTAAATTGGTTTAGGGGTATTTGGGTCTTTTTCCGCGGCCCTAATCAACCTAAAATGCGAGATTTAACCCCTAAGTGAACTAAAAAATTATTATTTATTCAATTCCTCTCAAAATTAAAAATCCTCTTCTCAAGAACAAAAAATTCTAGCACTCAAATTCAAGGCATATCTCAAGAACTCTCCATTAATCCTCTCAAATTCATCAACCCACGTATGTTAAATGTTCATTCATGGGTTCCTTTCACCCATGGAGTCCAAGTATCTGGTTTTAATTACAAATTTATGATCTTTTCAAGTTACTCTATTTTTAAATTAAGTTTTCAACCATGAATCTCCATGAACTATGATTCTGCACCATGTATGAATGAAATTATTGTTGTTTTTAAATTCCCTATGTTTTAATGTTACCATTCATTGAATTAAATCATGATCCCCATGTTTTAATTTTACCATTCATTGAATTAAATCATGATTTAGTGCTATTCATGTTGA
Source organism: Capsicum annuum (assembly GCF_002878395.1). NCBI lineage: Eukaryota > Viridiplantae > Streptophyta > Magnoliopsida > Solanales > Solanaceae > Capsicum > Capsicum annuum. The sequence continues at coordinate 211,432,629 of NC_061111.1, read as the reverse complement.
ATTCATGCTATTACTACAAGTTCCAAAACATTCCTATGATTTGATTAGACTACGAACTACAAGTGTTTAATAAAATGCCTACAAGAATGAGTATTATATAAAGGTTTTCATGCTAAGTCCTCTAAGTTTAATATTGTGTTACTAGTTTTTCTTTTGAGTCCTGGGGGTATTGAATACCCAAAAATCATAGCTGTTTACTTAGTCTCGTCTCAGTATCTTCAGAATACATCATGAGCATTACAATATCAGTTAGTTAAACTCAAAAATAGTCAGTAACTCAGTGTCATTCAGATGGGAGTAGGATTTAGCACCGAGCGAGTATAGGGATGGCAGCTTCCCCGTCAGATAGGTAGAGTTATTAGTAGCAGTCCCTATACTTCAGAACTACGTAGCCAACGTAGCATATGAGAAGTCACTTGTCAGTTTAGGCTTGACTATCTCACAGGGGTCACCCGTCAGATTAGGCTTGACACTGTTCGTCCTTCGAGGCAATACAATATACCAGACTAGTGGATCCACAAAGCCAACATTGATACTTGTGGCACGGTATTAACACCCAACTGGGGTTACAGGTGTGACCTCGATTAGCTCAGATTGGGGCATGTCGGTTAGATGATAGCTCCCATAGTCTCAACCACAGTCTCAGTCCATTAATCAGATTAATAGTTCAGTCTCAGTGTTGTTTGACCAAGGCATACAAATATCAGTTATTTCAGTATTTTAGTTTACAAACTTCTATTTAGTTCATGTTATATGCTTGTTCATGCATCCCAATATCTACAGATTTTGCATACCTTCAGTATTTACAGACTTTCATGCATACACAGTATTTATAGATTTCACATATTTTCAGTATCTATGGATTTCATGCTCTCTATTCAGTATTCTAAGTTTTACATGTATACTCAGACAGTTACTATTCATATTCATGAAACCATGCATGTCAGCCTATCTCATTTAGCATACCAGTACATTCAAAGTACTGATCGCATACCTTTCTTTTATGCTATGATGTATTATATCATAGGTTCTAACACTCAGTTCCCGAATCGCGCTTAGACTTCTCAGACTCTCAACAGTAGCAGCGGTGAGTCCTCATATTTTGAGGATGGATTATTTTATTTCATGTCTCCAGTCTAGTAGTTAGTTGGAGTTAGTTAGGCCTGTCCCTTCAACTCACAGTTATTCAGTTTAGAGGCTTTTAGATATTTCAGTTAGTTATTCAGTATTCAAACTTTAGTTGGCATGTCAGTCAGTTATTTAGATTTTCTTTATCTTATCAGATTCAGATAGTCATTTCTTCAGATTCATAATTCAGTAGTTGTTTCAGATATTAAAACCTTATGGCATATTAGTTGTTCTTCAGCATTTATGATTATGTTATTCAGTGCTCACGGTAGGTACTAGCTCATGGGTTAGCTTGTGGTCCCTCAGGACTGTAAGTACCGTGTGATACTCAAGGTGTACTCTCGAGGTGTTACAATGCCGGTCAACAAACACTCGATGTATGCAACCGAGAATAGCCTGCTCGCAGCACCGGTTTTATTTTTTTAAAGGTGGATGTTCTTATTTCGACTTTGAAAATCCCATGACTTCTTCATTAAGACTTCCACTGGCAAATAATCCATCATCTTAATACCTGCTTTGGGGAACAACTTCAAGAGTGGCTCCACGTGGGTTAAAAACATAGCCACCTTGAAGACAGGTAAGTTGCAGTTATAAACCTTAATCTTTCCCTTGTCGAGTAGTATCTCAACAGCGAAAAAATGTTTGACTTCCATGTTCATGACTATAAGGATTCTCTTTGCCTTGGTCCAGCTTTTGCCGTGTGAATATGGCATCTTTCCTCTAACATAGTTAATCATGTCTTCATCCCATTTGAATGTAGAAGCTAACTGATTAAATCCTCGGCCACTAGGAGCAGCTCACCTACGGAGAGTATCGTACCTATTCTTGAAATCATTATAGAATTTGAGGTCCATTATCCTATTGGTAGCATCATTAGCATACGAGTACGCTAATTGTCTGTCCCTCATGAGGTAGAGAATTTTATCAACATACTGTGGTATAAGAAGACAATTTTTAAATAGGTTAGTAATTGTAAAGAAGAAAAACGTAGTGGAAAGATTCTGTTGCAGAGGGTTCTCTGATTCAGTTCACATATTACCCAGCTAACGAAACTTATGCAACAGATATGTATTACGTAGCAATAGAATACCCAATTTTTGCAACAGATTACACATCTGTTGCATATCTTCTTTTTCATGGAGTAGATTGGAAGGCTTGGTTAGCAAAAGTAAACTTACATTGTCCACGTACCACTCATTGTCATACTCATGAAGTCTTGGACGACAAATAAATGGATGGTGTATTCTTGTGGAGGTTTCATCTCGTCAGTCATAATTTTTTCCAATTCATTCTTCTCTTCATCTTCAAGTGCTGCGTATATGTCCAACTTCTTTAGCGGCCCCTGAACTTCAATAACTCTTGGAGTGGGAGGAGTTGTAATTTTTTTTTATTTTAGAATGGAGAGTATTTGGATAATGTTTCTTCTTTTCCTCCTAACCGCCACTATAGGAGTGTATGGCTCCCTTACCTTCTTGGATGATATGACACCCTATTAGATTTTAACTCTTCGGTAGCTTCATCAATAGTCTTTAGTTTTTCAAGGAGTTTATCCTCTCTATCCTTGCACACTGTGCATTTGCAATAAGAACATGAGGGTGAAGAAGGGTGAGAGGGACCATTGTAAGGGTGGGAGGGATCGGTGTAAGGGTGAGAGGGACCTATGCTAGGGGTGTTTTCAAACGTATTTATTTTTTCCTGAGCACCAATATGCTCATAATCACGGCTGGCAGGATTAAAAGTAGCATCAGGATGGATGCCACCATCATCAACAACTCCACCAGCAACACCCCCAGAAGAAGCAGCTGGATCTATTACAGCAGGTTGGTCATGAAGAGCTTCAACATTAGGCTAACCTTGCCTAACTGCTCTTCTTATGACTATTGCTCTAGCCAATTTCTTCTTTATTAACTCCAACATTGGATTTACTGTTGTATCAATAAGACTAGAGTAATAAAAGAAGTCATCCCCAACTCTTGCTCAGTAGGCACGATCCAAGGATGCATAACCGAACTCGGAACCAAAAAAGCAATGAAATTAAAAAAGTGACCAAAATAGGCCACCTATTTAAAAAGTTACCAAAATAGGCTAAACATAATTATTTATTACGTTTTCCACTTTTTTTGTTAACAGTCAACTAACGGAGTTGACTTATACCAAACATAAGAATTTCTTACGTTTTACAAAAAAGAAATGTAAAATGTAAGAATTTCTAACGTTTTACAGGATGACCGGGGAAAAATAATGCAATGAGTTGTCAAATCAATTAAAAACTTTTCAAAAAAAAAATGTCCTTCCACGTAATAAATAATTATGTTGTTCACTTTCTTATAAAAATTAAGGTGGTCCCCCACAATTCCTCTTGAATTAAGGTGCCTGAAACGTTAAGGTGTTTGAAACCTCCTACTTGAATACTGAATAGAGAGGCAAAAGGCCCTTTGCAAGTGATGCTACACAGGCAGACATCAGCTACAAAACTCTGTATATTGAGACTCAAAAAAAGGTCCTGCTTCTTGGTTACTCCATTTGTGTGGATTCATTATTATGCTGCTTTTGAGATCTCTGATCTACGTGTTATTTTTCACTTCTAGGTTGAGAATTTGAGGGAGGAAAACTATAAGCAAGCCATCGACTCGAGCTACCGGAGTGGAAAAGTTGTGGGGGACCACCTTAATTTTTATAAGAAAGTGAACAACATAATTATTTATTACATGGAAGGACATTTTTTATGAAAAGCTTTTAATTGATTTGACAACTCAGTGCATTATTTTTCCTCGGCCATTGTGTAAAACTCCGTTAGTTGACCATTAACAAAAAAGTGAAAAACTTAATAAATAATTATGTTTAGCTTATTTTGGTAACTTTTTAATTAGGTGACCTATTTTAGTCACTTTTTTAATTTCGTGACTCATTTTGGTTCCGAGTTTTGCAAAACCTATAAAATAAGATAGAAGGCATATAAATCATATAATAATAATTTGCATTCAGTTGAGTTACATGTTAACACAACCAACTTATGCAATAGATGATCTATATGTCGCAATAGCTGATCTGTATGTCGCAACAGATTGACATTATGCGCATCAGATTACCCATCTATTGTATAATTTGCGGTAGATGGGTAATCTGTTTAGTTGGGTTTAGGAACTAGAACAACAGATGGTTAATTTATTGTGAAATATGGATCGTCTATCGCAATAGATTACCCATCTATTGCACCAGTTGTGGTTGACTGGTAATCTGTTACAATAGATGACCCATCTATTGCAACAGATAACACATCTGTTTCAATATCTTTCTTTGAGGCAAATTATTTTAGTTGAAAGAAGATGTACTGCATCATCCAGAGGGTTAAAGAGATTAACCTCCTTAATTTTTTTGTTGCTCTTTGCAGCCAACCACCTAAGGATCCTTGGATGAGAAACCTCATCCGGGTAATCCTTAAACTTTTTTTGGAGGGGAGGAATGACTTCAAATTCCCAAGCCTAAAAAATGTAAATAGGAAGCAAACAAAAAAATTCATAATACCTATATTCAATATAAATTAATGGATGAGTAAAAATAGTGATTAATTTTACCATGAAAGCCCAAGAAAAGCCGTATAATGTGATCGTCCCTAGAGATAGCTTTGTCAGTAAATATTTGAGAGTCAAGTAGTAGCTGTCATATCCCCAGAGATAATCGTTGAATTTCTCAAAATCATTAGCAAACACCAATAAATCATCTTCTATGACTTTCCTGACATCTCTTGCGAATATAATAGAATGGACAGACCAAACTAAGCACAATTTCTCCCTGTACTGTTTTGGTATGGTTTTATCCTCGAGATATGCAATCAAATCCACCACTTTGTAGCTACGTCCAACAATGTCCAACAACCCATCTTTTTCCCTTGCATTTGTTGGACCTTTTATGGGGTGTTTTCTTGATGAGAGGTTTTTCTGGACGATTACATCTCAAGCCCCCCACTATGGCAAACTCTTTCTATCCAAAACGAATCGGCATACCACAGTAGTTGATCTAGATTCCATCCATCTTTTTCTTGCCCTCTTTTGAATCTTTATCATCCCCTGTGTACTTGAACCTGCCCCTGAGAAGACTATATACCATGCTTATTTGAAAATAGAGAGTGTGGTCTTCAGGCAGCTTAAGAAAGTATGCAAAGCAGCTCCTCTTAAAAAGTCCGTCTATTTTTTTATTCTTCATAATACTCCTAAGTTTATCAAAACTTTTCCCCAACCAACATTTAAGTACAAGATCACTAGTTACTATTGTAGGGTAATCTATCGGCATCGTAACTCGAAACCTGTCAATACTAACAGTTTTGATAGGATCATGCTGGGATTTTGATATTAATTCATGCCCCATTGGTGAGAAGGAGTTCTCACTTTTCTCAGCTTGATTTTTTACCTGACTGAGATTGTTCAGGAAGTTCCTCCGAATCTACCGTACTCTAGCCATTTTTGTTAAGTGGTCAGAAGTTGATCCACTTTCAGTTTCTTTTCGTTTGGGAGACTTCTTTTAAATACAAACAACAGAAAAACAAAAAATACATTACATTTGATGTTTGCATAAATTTTTTAAAAAAGGTAAGATAAATTTTAATAAATTATTACACCCAACATTACAAAAAAATACTCCAACGGATAACCCATCAGTTGGAACAGGTGGGAAATCTATTTGAAGATTTATATAATATCTCCCAACAGATCTTTCACCTGTTGCAACTGATGGACCACCAAGACCAGCACCAATCCCACCAAGACCACCACCAATGCCACCTTTACCGCTAACAATATCAAGACTGCCAACACTACCACCAATGCCACCAATACCAACACCAAGACTACCGACACTACCACCAAAATCACAAATACCGACACTACCAACAACAATCACCAACATCACAACAAATACTATCCAACAATACCATGATAGTCAACAAAATACTGTGACAAAAACTAGGATTTTCTCAGGTGCTTCCTACATTTTTAGCAACAAAACTCAAAATTGTTAACCCATTCTTAAAGATAATACAACTAAAAGTCTTCTTTTTCATCATTAACTAAAAAGCCCTAATTTTTAGAAAAAACAACAAATTTAGAACTTTTCTCAAACTTTGTTACCTGTGAAGACAGAGAAAATGATGGATACAAGTGAGAATGAAGTAAAAAATAACAACTATGTGATCGAAAACGGGAAGAAAATTAATTTGTTTTTAAGGATTGAGCAATATTTTGAGTAGTTATTGTCTATATTGTTGAGAGAGAGAGAGAGAGAAAGAGCGAAGAACAAGAACTTCAGATTTGAAATAAGGAAAAGTTTTTCCCACAAATGGATAATTTGTAATTATGAAAAAGAATGACAAGTTTTGAAATTGTTAATTTGGTCCGAATTGATCTTAATTAATTTTTAAAATTTTAAAAAATATAGTTTTTAAAATATTTCGTAGATTAACGCCTTATAGGAAAGAGGGCTAATTAATTCATTGTAATAATCAGGTTGCACAACAAGGTATGTAAGGCTATTCTAGTTTATATTCTTTGGTATGATGTCTTATACTTGTGTACAAAAAAGGAGAGGTTCGTAGATGATCTTACATGGTAAAAGATACATTGTGATGGTGTACAAACCTCACTGTAGTTAATAGACCTTTTATTTGCTGCCCATGGTCTAAAAGTGCGTCAAAACATCACATGTTTCTCTTATATAAGTCAATAAGATACAAGATTATACAAGTTAAGAGTGTCACATGCTTGATATACAACCTTTCCAAAATTACTTCAATTTTCTAATTGATCATATACTTCTTTTGGCTACACATGTTCCTTTTTCTTAACAGCATTCCCATTGTGTTTGGGTATAAGGTGACTTATAGAGTCCTTACCTATTTAGTATATAGTTTATATGTCCTTTCATGGGATACACATTTGTTCCTAATTAGAATCTGCCCATGTGCCTCTATAGTACCCATTCTAACGTTCCCTTCTAATTATTATACCTAGTAAGTATTTATTGTACAGTTCAAACCTCTTTAGTTGAGGATTTACATGTCTCCACTTGATACACATATATTCCTCCATTTGAAATATCTAAACTTTTACACTTGAATCTGCCACAATTGCTATATGTTATGTAAGATCAATAAAATTTTCCACAACCCATATATGCTATGTAATGTCACTTGCTCACTAGTTATACACCTTACTAGCTCATTTGTTCCATGTTTTCATCTCCTCAATTGTCACATGTCTTTTTTTCTCATTAATGAATGTGTTTTATGCCTAGTGAGGTTCATGGTGTCATGTAAGTTCCAAAGTATTTGTACATTGATGTTACACTTATTTCATATCATTGTTCTTGTATCGATCATATGTCTTCTTATATTACCATAGCTCTAAAGATCAATAATGTTATGACCACCAAAGAACAATCTCAAAAAATAACGAAACAAGGTAAATTGAATTTAAGCATTTATTGGTGGTATCCCAGGGGTGGAAGGAATACCTAGCATGGGTTGATCCCAATATTACAGATGGTATCCCAGGAGTGAAAGGAAAGCCTAGCATGGGTTGATATTGATTTATTTATTTTTAAGGACCATATCCCAGGGGTTAAAATGCCTAGCATGGGTGCTAGGTAATCCTCTTTTACCACTGATCAGCTGATCATTTGTAATATCTCACAAAGTTAGTAATGCAAGGAACAATAACGAAAAGCAAAGAATGTAATGTACATAATTCTACAATTATAAGCAAAAATGGTCTTCTATCATTATCTGTACAGTTGTACCTGGTTTCACTTGAGCTCTTATTTTACATATGGTTACTTTATTCCTTACATATTCAGTACATTCTTTCATACTGATGAGCCTCCTAGGGGACACTATGTTTCATGTCACAATTACATGTATTCCATCTAATAGATCCCCCTAAAAGAATCACATTTTACTCAATGGTTGTTGGTTAGCTCCAGGTTGATTCGGGGCTTTGCTGAGTCATTAGCATGTGTTTGATATTGTAGTACATTTAAGGGTATGGCGGGGTCCTATCCCTATCTAAACTAATGTTTTCTATCTCTGAAAGGATTTATATACTATTGTTAAAGTAAAGTGTAGTGGTGTCTTGTTCTCTAGTAATCAAGGCCCCAATGGCCAAGTCATGTATATCTATTATAGGCCTATCTATGTTGGTATTTCATCAAGAAGTCTTACCTATACTTGTTAGATTCTTATAATTATTACAATTACATGCATAATAATTCCAAGGTATAAGTTGGTTCTCTCGAGCCTTTAAGGTATTGGGTGCCTGTCCGTCTCAATAGGATAGGAGGTGTGACAGAAGTGGTATCAGAGCAGGTCATCCTAGAGAGTATACAGAGCCGTGTTGAGTAGAGCCTTACTTATGAATATGTTGTGCGCCACATTTATAATTAGGGGGTTTCTTGGACATTTAGGAAATTTAACCTTCTTTCAGAATCTAAATCATGTGGTAGAGTTGTTAAGAAATTTGTTCCCGCACATAACATGACTCATGTTACCTATATTGTGCTTACTATAGCTAAGGTATTTCCTTAGAGGCAGTCTTCAGACGAAGGTCTCATGATGTTGTAAAAAAATTAGATAAATAGTTGTACATGTTCTTCATTACTTGAATCTACATCTATATTTGTACCACTTGTATTATCTTGGTTAATCTTAGCAGGGTATAATAGGGTCATTCATATGCTTCCTAGTAAATAGTTACCGAATCCATAGAGATGGGGTGTATTTCCTTGTATATTTTCTTAGAAGGATCTGACCACTTACTGAGTCCATGATTTCCATGATAACTCATCTAGTGGTTACAAGATCTAATCATATAAGGAACGTTCAGTACTTTATGATAACTCCTTCAGTGGTTACATGATCTTTCATGGTAAAAGATACATTGTGATGGTGCACAAACCCCACTGTAGTTAATCGACCTTTTATTTACTGCCCATGGTCGAAAAGTGTGTTAAAGTGTCACATTTTTCTCTTATATAAGTCAATAAGATCCAAGATTATACAAGTCAAGAGTGTCACGTGTTGGATATACAATCTGTCCAAGATTACTTTAATTGTCTAATTGAGCATATATTTATTTTGGCTACACATGTTTCTTTTTTAACATCATTCCCATCGTGTTTGGGTATAAGATGACCTTATAGAGTCCTTACCTATTCAGTATATAGTTTATATGTCCTTACATGGGCTATATATTTGTTCCTAATTAGAATCTACCCATATGCCTCAATATTACCTATTCTCACGTACCCTTCTAATTATTATTACCTAGTGAATATTTATTGTACAGTCCAAACCTCTTTAGTTGAGGAGTTACATGTATCCGCTTGATATGCACATATTCCCTATTTGAAACATCTAAATTTCTACACTTGAATTTTCCAAAATTGCTATATGCTATGTAAGATCAATGGAATCTTCCACAACCCATATATGTGTAACGCCCCAAATCTGGTACTCGGAACGTTACTCGATGCTTATGACCCCGAAGGACCATAAGTTAACCTATGACTAATATCTATACTTGTACACTGCATGATATACTGTATAAATGTGAAAATAAAGGCTGTAAGGCCATAAGGTTTAAAACTGATAAATAATCTCTGAATGATATGGTATCACAATACCAAAACAAAACCTGAAATAAACTATTTGAACATGATAGTCTGAAAAGCCTCTAACTGACTGAATTGTCTGAATAAGGAGTTGATGGGACATGTTCCCAACTAACTCCAACTACTGAAATAAATTAATTAATGAGATAATAAAGTAATAATCATGTTCCCGAAGGATGAGGACTCACTGCTAGCTCTGACTGCTGAGACTGGAATGTTACTGATGCTCTGGAGCTCGTGCTTCTGAACCTATGGTATAAAACACCATAGTGCAAATGAGTCAATACGTTTGAATGTACTGTTATGCATGCGAGGTAGGCTGAATGCAAAAGGGTTCACATACATGAACTACACTAACTGACTGCATAACATGAATATGAGAATACATGCATGAATATATAATAACTAAAACTGAGTTCATGATAACATGATTATTGAGTTTGAGTACTGATAACATAAGATACTGATATCTGTATAACTGAAATAACTAATACTGAGCGACTGTATTTGATAGTCTAGTTCTGATGTAACTAGCTGAGTTTCGTACTGTTATGAGTTTCCTGTATCTGACAGTCCTAAATTCTGTAGAACTATCTGAGTTCTATTACTAAGACTGAATTATTGTGTCTGATGGTCCTGATGTGTAACTAAAACTATGGGAAGTAGTCATCTAACCGACATGCCCTATATAATGTAATATCACTGAGTTGGGGTCCAATCTGCAACCCCAATTGGAAGGGTGTCAATACCGCACCACTGGTAAGGACAAACTGTGGGTGACCCTCATTTGACAGTGTCCCTAAAAGAGAATGGTGGGATCCTCATATGAAAATATTTATCCACCTCATCAACCCTCATCTAATAGTGTTGATGTCTCAACCTATGCTGGATACATGGTTCTGGAATGCAAAGATGACTTATAAGAATCACACCCTCATCTGACAGTGTGTGTTCCTATCCTTGGGTTCCCTCGGTGCTAATACCTACTCCCATCTGAATAAACACTGAACATGATTAACTAAAATGGACTGAGTTAACTGAGTTTTTGTTGACTAACGGAATAGTACTGAGATTACTATATTTCTGAGATTTCTGAGATTACTGAGTTTTCCTGAGTCACATAATTGACTAAGTTTCTATGAGCATGGCTCAACGGAGAGTATCTTGAAAACATGACACTGGCTCTAGGAACACAGCTAAATTGTTGGATACAAGTACCCCCAGGACTCGATAGCATGAAACTGACAAAGCGTGACTTTCTTGAATACATGACCAACATCACAATCCATAATACAATAAGTTGAAGATTTCATGAGGTAGAAGTTCAAAAGCACCACAAGGGAAACACATGAATCCATAATTCACTGACTAAGTCATTTCATCAAACATTTGACATGCATAAACTTATACATGAATAGGGATTTCACATTATCATACTAGTATGGCACTCTTTATTCACATAAGCATTTAATCAAACACATGGGGAGCATACTTTGGTTCTACCATCATCAATGCATCTAATTGTCATGGTTGCATAAATAAATTTGCAAATTTGAAGGGTTTATCATGACTATTATGCAAATCATCACATACTAGGGTCACTCATTGGAATATGTAATTTAAAACATGAATGAAAACCCCACAACATTATGAACATGAATTTCAATTCAATTTAAATCATTAACATTCATACATACACAAATCTTGAATTTTGAAAAGAGATTCGTGAGCTTCATGGGTGAAAGGGACCCATGAATCAACACATGACATACCTGGGTTGTAAGTTTCTTAAAGTTCTTGGACTTGAAGAACTTGAATCTCTTAGTTTCTTGAAGAAGATTTGGATCTTGTTTCTTGGGGATTATCTTTGAGAGAAAACCCTAATTTGATGTTATAGATGGATAATAAACTTATGAGCCTTGATCTGATATTATTAGGGGTTAAAACGGGTGGAAAATCACCCAAACACCCTTTTTAAAAATGACTTTAAAATAACTAAATAAACTATGTGATGGTGGGTGTGATGGTCCATCGCTGGATTGACCGTCAGTCCTGACCCAGGGCAGAATAGGGGTTCACTATCTCTGCTGCGACGGTTTGGATGACGGTTCGTCGCTAGCTCGATGGTCCGTCGGCCTGAGCCATCTCCCTTAGGTAGAAGGTGGTTTCACTGCCTCTTCTGCGATGGTTTGGGCGACGATCCGTCGCTAGCTTGACGGTCCGTCGGCCCTTATGATCGCACCTGGGCAGTTTTGACTACTTTCTATAAAACGACCATAACTTTCTACCCCGATATCGGATTTGGACAAAATTGGTATCGTTGGAAAGATAATTTAATTTCCCACATGAAAAAGTGAAAATATTAAAAATTTCACGTATATAAAAGTGGATTCATCTTTCAAAGTAAGTTTCTAACATACTCGGGATGATTTCAAGCTAGGTAGAAGTACGGGATATTACAATATGCTATGTAATGACACTTTCTCACTATTTATACACCTTATTATCTCATTTGTTGCATGTATTCATCTCTTAACTTGTCACATGTCTTTTTGTCTCATTAATTAATATGTTTTATGCCCAGTGAGTTTCATGGTGTCATATAAGTTCCAAAATATTTCTACATTGATATTACACTTATTTCGTATATCATTGTTCTTGTATCGATCACATGTCTTATTCTATTGGTCCATAGCTCTAAAGCTCAATAATGTTATGACCACCAAAGAATAATCTTAAAAATTAATGAAACAGGGTTAAGTGAATTTATGCTTTTACGGGTAATAGCCCAGGGGTGGAAAGAACACCTAGAAAAGGTTGATCCCAATATTATGGGTGGTATCCCAGGGGTGAAAAAAATTCCTTGTGTAATGACCCGAGACTATCCCCTAGTTGTCACACGACGGTTATGACCCCGAAGGACCATAAGCTAACCCATGAATGATACTTGTTGTGAGCACTGAATAATAATACTGTAATTAATGTGGAAAAATGGACTGAAGTTCCATAAGGTTCAAAATATTTGAAATTCTGGTAAAATGTAATATCTGTAAAATTGAATACTATGTGAAAAGGCTCTAACTGAATTTGTCAGAAAAGTGAAGTTAATGGGACAAACCCCCAACTAACTCCGACTAATGAGCTACTGCTAAACTAAAATACTAAAATAAAAATATATCCTTAATAGATAAGGACTCACTGCTAAATCTGCTACTGCTGGCTGAATCTGGCTAAGCGTGGTCAGGAACCTGAGCGTCCAAACCTATGATATGAAACATCATTGCGCAAGAAATGGGTATGCGATCAGTACGTGAAATGTACTAGTATGCTAAATAAGGTAAGGCTAAATGCAAGGGTTCATATGCATGAACAATAACTGACTAAATGATATAGAGTAACTGAATATAAGAGTACGTGTATACTATAACTGAGCTTTTCTGAAGCTAAGTACTGAGTTCTGATAAATGTATAACAGATATTTGAAGTTATTGATAACTGATTTGCTGATACTGATTGACTGTGTCTGGTAATCCTGAACCTATAGAATCGAACTGAGTTCTATCCTGAAGACTAAAACTAAAACTGTGGGAGGTAGTCATCTAACCGACATGCCCCAACTAAGATAAGGTAACTAAGTTGAAGTCAAATCTATAACCCCAATTAGAAGGGTGATAGCACCACACCACGAGTACTAACAACTGCTGTGGAGTCAGTCCTAACTAACGAGTGACCTCTGAGATCAGTCCTAAACTAGCGGATGATCCCTGAGTATGTTAGTCCTATCTAACGGGTAAGATCTCATAACCTACACTGGCTACGTAGTTCTAGAGCTTAGATATTGCTTCTAGGGACTGAGTCCTAACTAATGGGTGTGCCCCCATCCCTAGGATTGCTTGGTGCTGAATCCTACTCCCAACTAAAAGACACTGAACTGATTATACTGAACTGGTCTGGACTGATACTGAGATTACTAAGTTTTTCTAAGTTTTGTAACTGACTTAATTCTACTGAGTTCTATAACGGACTGAGAGTACTATTAATTTTGACATAACTGGTACTATTCTGTAACTAACACTGGCTCTAGGTAAACAACTAAATTATCGGGTATTAAATATCCCCAGGACTCAATAGCATGAAAAGTAAAGATAAGCATAATATTGAATAACATAACAATGTTCACTTGGTCATAATTCATTCATAGAGACATTTCATCAAACACTTGTGATGCATTAACTTGTACATGAATGAGGATTACATGTTAGCATGCTATAATGGCATTATTTCATTCTCATAGACAATTTATCAAACACATGGGAAGCATACTTGGTTCATTAAATCATAAACACTTAGGGTTAATATGGATACAATAATCAACTTGCAAATTCATGGATTATAACATGGGGATTACCCAATTCTACATACATACTATACAACTTCATGGAATCTACTATTAATCATGGATTGAAACTCAATAAATGTCAAAACATGAGCACAATCCAATTTCATACATGTAAATCATGAATTATAATTCTTGAAGCTTTAAAAAAATAGATCCTTTGACTCTATGGGTAGAAGGGACCCATAGATGAACATCTAACATACCTTAATTTGTAAGATTCTTGAAGTTCGTAAAGAAATTCTTGGGATTGACCTTGATTCTTTGAGATCTAGGGTTTGTTTTCTTGAAAGAGAACTACCTTTTGATTTTGGGGAAAAGTGAATAATGAAGGGTTTTACACGTTTTAGGGCTTAAATCCCACATCTGGGCAGAATAAAATTATGGGAAAACACTGTTTTAACTCTGGGTGCAACTTTAATTTTGTGTGAAATTTTCCTAATCAGGATCCCTGGTTCGATGCTCCACTATCGTGCTAGGCCACTGGAAAATGATGACTGGAAAATTGCTTGGTGACCCAACGCAGTACAATTGCATTGCCACCTTGGACGCGACCTGGAAGTTCACCGCGACGCGGTGGTATCACGTTAGAACACTGGAAAAGGACAATTCTAAAATTGAGCCTTAGTGTGAAGCGCCAATATCGCGGAGGCTTACTGGTTATTGACAATTGCCATTTAGACAGGCTCCGCGATGTGCTGATGGCTCAGGTGATACACTATTTTACTAAAAGGACCATAACTCTTTGCTTGAGTGTCGGATTTGGCCGAATTTTATACTAATGGAAAGCTTATTCAATTTCTCACACAATAAAAAGTCACAATCTTAAAAATTATACATGTATAAAAGTGTATTCATATTTAAAGCAAGTCTTTAACATTTTTGAGATGAATTTAAGCTAAGTAAAAGTATGGGGTGTTACACCTAGCATGGGTTGATCCCAATTTATAGATTTATGAGGATCGTATCCCATAGGGTTAAAATGACTAGCATGGGTCAACCTCTTTTACCACTGATCAATTGGTCATTTATAATGTCTTACAAATTTAGTAATGTAAAGAACAGTAAAGCAAAGTAAAGAATGTAATGTACATAATTCTACAAGTATAAGCAAAGGTGGTCTTCTATCATTATCTATATAGTTTTACCTGGTTTCGCTTGAGCTCTTTTTTTTACATATAGTTACTTTATGCCTTACATATTTAGTATATTGTTTTATACTAACGTCCTTCCTGTGGGACACTATGTTTCATATCGCAGGTACACGTATTCCAGCTAATAGATCTCCCTAAAAGAAGCACATTTTACTCAACGGCTATTGGTGAGTTCCAGGTTTTTTGGGGCTTTGCCGAGTATTTAGCATGTATTTGATATTGTAGTATATTTAAGGGTATAGCAGGGTCCTGTTCCATTCTAAACTAATATTCTCTATCTCTTAGATGCTTTGTAGACTATTGTTAAAGTAAAGCGCAGTGGTATCTTATTCTCTAGTAATCAAGGCCCCAATGACCAAGTCATGTATAGGAGTCTTACCTATACTTGTTAGAGCCTTATAATTATTACAGTTACAAGCATAGTAATCCCAAGGTATAAGTTGGTTCTCTTGAGCCTTTAAGGCATCGAGCGCTTGTCCATTAGGAGGCGTGACAATACTTTTGTACCTTGTTGTATTTATTTAATTTTTTGTTACTTTTTTTTATTAATGTGCAAATTAATTATTGCCAATAATTACCAACAATGAGTAAATTATCAAGTTCATAGCTAAACCAACAACAAGACTATGTACTAATAGTGGTTTAATATAAATTATTTCACATCAAATTAGTCAAATAGATATAGATATATGTTGCAATAGATGATTAATTTGTTGCAACAGATGACTCATATATTAGAAAATATCAAATATATATAGATCTTTGTTACAACAGATGACTAATTTGTTGGAAGAAATCAAAATTAGTCTTAATAGTTGTTTGATTTCTTCAAACAGATGACCCATCTATTGCAACAAATGACTAACCTATTGGAATAAATAAAAAAAATCTTGCTAGTTGTTTGATTTCTTCCAACAGATGAGTTATCAATTGCAGCATACGACTAAATTATTGGAAGAAATAAAAATAGGTGTTGCTAGTTGTTTGATTTCTTTTAATAGATGACCCATTTGTTGCAATAGCTGGGTCATCTATTGGAACAAATGGGTCATCTGTTGGAAGAGATCAAAACAAGTCTTCAAGAGGTATGAAATTACCAAATATATATAGGCATCTGTTATAATAAATGACTAACCTGTTGCAATAGATGACTCATCTTTTGGGAATTATCAAATAGAACTTAACATCTGTTGCAACAGATGAGCCATCTAGTGGAAAAACTCAATCAAGTGGAAAAAACTATTTCGATTTCTTCCAACAGATGACCCATCTATTGTAATAGACTAATCATATGATAGAAGAAATTAAAATAGGTTATTAAGAGTTCGATTTCTTCCAATAGATGACCCGTCTATTGGAAGAGATCAAATAGGTCTTCAAGAGGTATGATTTCTTTCAACATATGAATTTTTAAGAGTCAGTTATTGTAATAGATGGGTCATCTATTAGAACGGATCAAAACAGGTCTTCAGGAGGTTAAATTTCTTCTAACTGATAAGTCACCTATTGTAATAGATGGGCCACCTATTGGATTCAAGCAAAACATGTGTTCAAGTGGTTTGTTTTCTTCTAACAGATGACCCATCTATTATAATAGATGGTCCATCTATTGTAAAAAATTAGAATAGGTATTAAAGTGATTTAATTTCTTCCAACAGATGACCCATCTATTGCAACAGATGGGTCATTTGTTGGAAGAACTCAATCCAGTAGCAAGAACTGTTTTGATTTCTTTTAATAGATGACTCACCTGCTGCAACCGATGGGTCATTTGTTGGAAATATTTTATACTTGTTGTATCTATTTAATTTTTTGTTATCATTTTTTATTAATGTACAAATTAATTGTTGAACTATAAATAATAACATATTTTATATAATAAATAACAACATTACAAACAATGACTTAAAATTATCAAGTTCATAACTAAACCAACAACAAGACTATTTACTACTACAACAACTATTTACTATTACAACACTTATGGTGCATTTTGATCTGGGCATGTAGTTCTTCTGTAGCCAACCGCCTTACATATAGAACACTTATTTTTTTTGGTTAGAAATAATTCTCCGATTCCACACCTCCTCTTCACACGTCTTTTTCCCAATGTGCTAGGGTCAATATATAAAGAAGGTATTTCTCTCTCCATAATCTCTACAGGAACAATCCAACAATCTTTAGGAGGCACTGGATTAATAGCCTCACATTATGCCATTATGTATTTTTCCATAGAATAATATGAAGATAGTACTCATAAATTTGATTTCCAAGTTATGCACCATATTATGCTTGAAGAGCTGCCATGGCATGTGGATGAGGTATTGTCCAAGTCAAAAACTCTAAATATACAAGTTCTTCTTTGAAGATCCACTGTGGCAACATCACCATGACCGTTGATACTGAACTTACAATTGGCTATTTGATAGGCCAAAAATTTATTCCCCAAATTGATGTATTTTAATATTTAATTTTTCCATTGAAGGAATAAGTCTGTTTGTTTAGTTGACCAACTTCATATGTGTAATACCCCATACTTTTCCTAGCTAATTTCATCTCAAGAATGTCTAGTATTATCTTCTAAATTGAATGATGGTTATTCCATGAGGAATTTTAAAGATTTTTACTTTTGTCATATAAGAAATTCAATAAGCTTTTCATCAATATAAGATTTACCCAAATTCGATAACTGGGTCAGAAGTTACTACTATTTCAAGTTTCCATCATAAAACAGTGCCATATTAGTCAGTGGTGCATCGCGCCATAAGAGGAAATGGAATTTAGAAAATTTCAGTAGGGGTCAGCTGTTATGGCGCGTCGCACCAGGACCTAAATTTAGAATTATCCTTTTCCTATGGCTTAGCACGATTTCCTCCGCGTCACGCCAAAGTTCTAGGTCGCAAAAGAAGGGGCAACATGATGGCTCCGCATTGCGCCATTCCTCAGTTTTCCAATTGTCAAATTCCAGTGACACGGTACGATAGCACCACGTCGAGCCATGGGTTTAGTTCGGGAAAATTTTACCAAAATTAAATGACGCATCTAGGGTTAAAAAGGTCAACTTTCTACTACTATTTAAGCCCTTTAACACGTGATTCAGTCACTTTTCACCTAAAATACACTCTTCTCTCAAAAAACTCTCATGAACAAACTAGGGTTTTCATAGAAGATCAAATTCTAAGAAAGTTTCTATGTCAATCTTCATGAAATCACGAACTAAGGTATGCATAGTGTTCATTCATGGACTCCTTTCATCCATGAAGCCTAAGAATCCCTATTATAAATTCAAGTTTATGAATTTTCTTATAAATTTCATGATTGGGATGCTCTTGTTCATGTGGATAGTGAGAAGTTAAATTCTAATCCATGTTGGGTGATAAATTGTATGTGGTTTACATTATTATAGATATAGACTCATGCAAACCTATGATTAAACCCTCGAATGATGAAATTAGAATTTAACCATGATGTTTAATTATTGTACAATGATATTTACACGTATTATGCCTATAATATGTTTGACTAAATGCCTAGATGAAGGAAAAGTGCCTAACTAGCATGATACCATGAAATCCCCATGTATGTACAAGTTAAGCCTATCACATGTTTTGATGAAATGCTTCTATAAATATATTAAGGATTATGATGTTAGTTATATGTTCAAGTAAGTTATGCTTGGTCAGTTTCCTTCCATCTAGTCCTGGGGGTACACGTACCTGAAACATTAGATGTGTGCCTAGAGCCATTTCATTTTTTCACGATACTCTCAGTCAAGCTATGAATCCTTAGACTTCAGACAGTTTTATGACTCAGGAAATCTCCATGATCTCATGAACTCAGTTAGTTGTTAGGTATTAGTAGTATTTTGTCAGTCAATGGAATTTAGTAACTCAGCCCATGTTCAGTTAAATAAATCATGTTCAGATTCTATTCTGATGGGAGTAGGAATTAGCACCGAGTAAACCCAAGGATGGGAACACACACTATTAGATGAGGGTGTGATTCTTAGAAGTCATCCTTGCATTCCAGAACTAAGTCGCCAGCATAGGTAGAGACATCAATATTGTCCAATGAGGGTTGATGAGGTGGATAAACATTGTCAGATAAGGGCCCTACCGTTCTTGTATAGGGGATACTATCAGATAAGGGTCGCCCACAGATTATCCTTATTGATGGCGCGGTATTGACACCCTTCCAATTGGGGTTACAAATAGGACCCCAACTCAGCCATAATGGCGTATCAGGGACATGTCAGTTAGATAACTACTTCCCACAGTTTCATGTTACAGAATCAGGACTTTTAGATATAGTCAACAGTCTCAGTAATAAAACTCAGATAGTTCTTTATATTTTAGGACTATCAAACACAGTCAACTCAGATACAGTACGGAACTCAGATAGTTCCATCAGATTCAAGATTGTCAGATACAGTCACTCATGTTATCAATTATATTCATATTCAGTAATCATGTTATCACAGTATTAGTGTCAGTTGTTATGTCTCATGCATGTATTCTCACACTCATGATAGTTAGTCAGTTATTATTATTGTTCATGCATATGAACCCCATGCATTTAGCCTACCTCACATGCATACCAGTATATTCAAAGTACTGACGTATTGGCGCTATGGTATCTTATACCATAGGTTTAGAGACACGAGCTCCAGAGCAATAGTAGATTCTAGATATTTGCAGATAGAGTTACAAATAAGTCCTCATCTTTTGAGGACATGATTATTTCCCTATTATCTTATTAATCAGTTTATTATTTGGAGTTAGTTGGGGACATGTCCCATCAACTCCTTACTCAGATAGATCAGTCATTTAGAGGCTTTCTAGACTATCATGTTTCAGACTTCAGTATGTTCAGTTTTATTTTGGGTATTCTATTACCCCACACAGATGTTACATCATTTAGATCATGTTAAGTATTAAAACTTATGGCCTTTTAGTTCATATTTCTGCATTATAAAGTATTTTATACAGTATTCAGGTACAGATATTAGTCATGGGTTGGCTTATGGTCCTTCGGGGTCATGAACACCATGTAGCATTTCGAATACCAGATTCGGGGTATTACAAACTTGGTATCAGAGCCTAAGGTTCAATAGTGTCCTAGGAAGTCTAAAAGCCACATCTAGTAGAGTCTTGTACATGGGTGTGTTGCGTGCCACATTTATATGCAAGAGGCTCTAATATGTTTTAGGAACAGTTTCCCTTCTTTTGGTATTCATATCATTCCAGTGAGCATAATCTTAATCTAATATCTCAGTCTAATCCATTTCTTCTCCTTCTTTTAGAACATGCCTCCCAAGAAAAGAACTCAGCCTGTCCAAGAAGATCCGTTGGATGAACATGTTTCTCATGCGAAGTTCAGATCTGCATTCACTACTCTTTATCAATCTGTTGCCACTTAAAATAAATTGCCAATAGTCATTCTGACCAACCCACTAGCCAATTCAGCCGCAACTAGGATTCAAGACTTCATCCAAATTAATCCTTCGTCCTTCCTAGGGTCTAAGGTAGATGAGGACCCTCAAGAATTCATTGATCTGGTTCAGAAGGTGACAGACATCATGGGGGTGACTATTGTTAAGACTACTGAGCTAGCTGCATATTAGTTGCAAGATGTGGCTCATACTTGGTTCAATAGTGGAAGTCAGAGAGGTCAAATGATGCAGGTCCTAGAGTGGGAAGAGTTTGTCAATGCATTCTTAGACAGATTCTTTCCCCTAGAGCTTAGACAAGCTAAGGTGCTAGAATTCATCAACCTCAGGTAGGGCAATATGACAGTGAAAGAGTATTCTTTTAAGTTTACTCAATTATCCAGATATGCCCCTCATGTAGTTGTAGATAACAGGGCAAAGATGAGTAAGTTCATTTTAGGGGTGAATGATAGCGTGGTTAATAAGTATAGATCCGCCATGATGAATAGTAACATAACTTTAGCTAGGCTTATAACTCATGCTCAGCAGAGGCAGGACTAGAAGATTAAGTTGAGGGAAAAACAAAATAAGAGAGTGAAGATAGGTAGTTTCAATTTCGCTCAGCCTAAATCAGAAGGAGGAAGCCATTCCCAATTTCATCTTAAGTCATCAGTTCCAGTTCCTTCTTCATCCAGTGCTCTAGTTCCTAAGTTCAGGGAGGGTAACAGAGGTAGTGCGCCAGGCTCTAGGTCTCAGGGCAGTGTTAGCAATGCCCGAACTAATCCCCTTGTCAGACTTATGGTAAGAACCATAAGGTTGCTTGCAGAGCTAGTAGCGATGTATGTTTTCGTTGTGACAAGACTGGCCACAGAGTTAGAGAATTCCCTCAGTCAGGTCATCAGAGTCATCTCCATTTCTCAGCTCAATCTGTTACCCAAATCAGCAGGGTGCTACCACCATTGCTACTAGTAGGCAACACCCAAATCGTCTCTATGCTCTTTTGTCCTGACAGGATCAAGAAAATTCTTCTGATGTAGTTACTGGTACGTTACAGATCTTTCATGTGCATGTTTATGCTTTGCTAGATCCAGGAGCTTCTTTGTCTTTTGTTACTCCCTATATAGCAGGCAATTTTGAAATTAGTTCCAAAATCCTAGTAGAGCCTTTTTCAGTCTCTACCTCAGTGGGTAAAACCATAATAGCCTGGAGGGTATACAGGAACTTCCCAGTTATGATATTTTAGAAAGTCACTTCAGCAGACTTAGTCAAATTAAAGATGACTGATTTTGATGTCATTCTTAGCATGGATTGGCTTTATTCCTACTATGCCATAGTCGACTGTAAAAATAGAATAGTCCAGTTTCTATTTTCGAATGAACCCGTCCTTGAGTGGAAGGGTAGTACTTCAGCATTCAGAGGTCAGCATGCTTCCTACCTTCAAGAACGGAAAATAATAGCTAAAGAATGTATCTATTATCTTATTCGAGTTAAGGACACTAGTTTTGAAACTCCCAGCCTTGAATTAGTTCCAGTTGTAGGTAAATATTCAGATGTCTTTCCCAAAGATCTTCCAGGAATTCTTCCCAAAAGAGAAATAAACTTCGGTATTGATCTTCTTTAGGATACTCAGCCTATCTCTATTCTGCCTTATACAATGGCACCAACAAAACTCAAAGAACTAAAAGCAGTTAAACGATTTCTTAGATAAGGGATTCATCAGACCCAACATTTCCTTGTGGGGCATACCAGTATTATTCATGCCTAAGAAAGATGGTTCTCTTAGGATGTTTGTAGACTACTATCAACTCAATAAGGTCACGGTCAAGAACAAGTATCCTCTTCCCAGAATCGATGACTCTTTTGATCAACTTTAGGGTGCCAACTATTTCTCTAAGATAGACCTCAGATCCGACTATTATCAGCTCAGATTCAGAGAATATGACATTCTGAAAATAGCATTCCATACTCGATATGTCACTTCAAATTCCTAGTTATGTCTTTTGGTCTTACCAATGCCCCAGCCACTTTCATGGACTTGATGAACCGTGTGTTTAAGTAGTACTTGGACATGTTCGTCATAGTATTCATAGATGATATCCTAGTCTATTCCCGTAATGAGCGCGATCACACATACCATCTCAAAATAGTACTTCAAACTCTCAGAGATCATTAGCTATTTTCCAAATTTAGCAAGAGCAAATTTTGGCTAAGGTCAGTAGCATTCCTTGGTCATATAATTTTTGGTGATAGCACTTGAGTAGATCCTTAAAAGACCAAAGTAGTAAAAAACTAGCCTCACTCTATCTCTCTATCAGATATTAGGAGTTTCTTGGGTTTGGCTAGCTAATACAGATGGTTTGTTGAGGGATTTTCTTCTATTGCACCCCCTATGTATAGATTGACTTAGAAGAAAGTTAAGTTTTAGTGGTCAGATCCTTGAGAGAATATTTTTCAGGAGTTAAAGACTCCACTCACCTCAGCTCTAGTTTTAGCTCTCCCAAATAGTTCAGATGGGTTTGTAGTATATTGTGATGCATCCAGAGTGTGTCTAGGTTGTGTCCTCATACAGCATGGTAAGGTCATAGCCTACCCCTCCAGACAACTTAAACCCCATGAGAGGAATTATCCTACTCATAATCTTGAGTTAGCCATCGTAGTCTTTACCTTGAAGATTTAGAGGCATTATCTCTATGGAGTTCATGTAGATGTCTTCACAGATTATAAGAGTCTCTAGTATATCTTTTCTTAGAAAGATCTCAATCTTCATCAAAGAAGGTGGTTAGAGCTCTTGAAAGATTATGACATGGGTGTTCTTTATCATCCGGGCAAGGCCAACGTAGTGAGCGATGCTCTCAGTAGACTATCTATGGGCAGTGTTTCTTATGTTGAGGATAGTAAGAAGAAGTTAGCTTAGGATGTCCATCAGCTTGCCAGACTAGGAACTCACTTAGTTGATACAGATGAGGGTGATATATGGATTTAGAGTAGTTTAGAATCATCTCTAGTTTTTGAGGTGAAAGAAAAGCAAGATAGAGATCCCAGCCTTGTCAAGTTTAAAGAGTCAATCAAGGATCATAAAGTAGAGGTTTTCTTCCAAGGGGGAGATGGTGTTTTGCATTGTCAAGGTTGAATCTGTGTTCTAGGTGTAGATGACTTAAGGCAGCAAATTCTTGCAGAAGCGCATGGTGCACGCTACTCTATTCATCCATGGGCCACAAAGGTGTACCGCGACTTGCGTGAAATCTATGGGTGGAGTAGGATGAAAAGAGACATTGCAAAGTTTGTGGCTAAGTGCTCTACATGTCAGTAGGTTAAGATAAAGCATCAGAAGCCTAGTGGGTCCATACAGGAGTCCAGTATTCCTGCTTGGAAGTGGAAAGTTGTGAACATGGACTTCATGATGGATTTGCCTCGAACTCGTCATCAATATGATTCAGTCTGGGTCATTGTAGACAGAATGACCAAATCAGATCATTTTCTTCCAGTTTATACCTCTTATTTAGCTGAGGATTATCCCAAACTCTACATCAGGGAGTTGGTCAGATTGCACAGTATTATGCTATCTATTATCTCAGACAAAGGTACCCAGTTCATCTCTCATTTCTGGAAAGCATTCCAAAAAGGTCTTGGTACCAAAGTTTATCTTAGTACAACCTTTCATCCTTAGACAAATGGTCAAGAAGAAAGGACTATTTAGACATTAGAAGATATGATAAGGGTGTGTACAATCGATTTCAAGGGAAGTTGGGATGACTAATTACCTTTGATTGAGTTTGCATACAATAACAACTACTATTCCAATGTTCAGATGGTTCCATTCAAAGCTCTCTACGGTAGGAGATATAGATATCCAATTGGTTGGTTCGAAGTTAGTAAGGCCTAAGTTATAGGCCTGGACTTAGTATTCGATGCCTTAGAAAAAGTCCAGTTGATTAGGGAAAGACTCTGGGCTGCTTAGAGCCGACAGAAGTCTTATTGAGATATTCATAGAAAATATCTAGAGTTAGAGATTGGTGACTATGTCTTCTAAAGATCTTTCCCATGAAGGGAGTGAAGCGGTTCAGCAAGAAAGGGAAACTCAGTCCCCGATATGTAGGTCCCTTTAATATTCTCAGTTGATTCGGTAAGGTAGCCTATAAGCTTGAATTACCTTCAGATCTAGCCTCAGTTCATTCACTCTTTCATGTCTCTTTGCTCAAGAATTTCATAGGTGACCCATCAGTTGTAGTCCTTATTTAGAGCATTGATGTTCAGAAAACTCTCTCTTATGCAGAGATTCCAGTCGAAATCTTAGACTATCAGACTTATAGATTGAGGAACAAAGAAGTCCCTCTAATTAAGGTTCTTTGTCGAAATCATTCCATTGAGGGAGCTACTCGGGAAGCAGAGGCAGACATAAGTACCAAGTATTCTCACCTCTTTTTCGCCAACTCAGATCAAGCTCAAGGTAACAGTTCTCCTTAAGCTTACTCAGTTTCATGTTCGGCGCATCAGACATGCATTCTCATTGTGAGAAAATTAGTTCTTCGGAACACTCAGTCATTCATTCAGGAATCAGTTACATATGCATCAGATATGAATGTTTAGTATTATATGTTCAGCTTGTCAGTCATGTCAGCTATGAGATCATGTTCTAGTTATTCATGTTCAACATGTATGCCACAAGAGGAAATGGCATTTTGAAAATTTTAGTAGGGTTCCTCAATTATGGCACGTCATTCCAGGGCCTAAATTCATAATTTCCCTTTTCCAGTGTCTTAGCGCGATTTCCTCCGCGTCGCGCCAAAGTTCCAGGGCGCAAGAGAAGGGGCAACGCGATGGCTCCACATCACGCCATCCCTCAGATTTCCAATAGTCAAATTCTAGTGATATGGCATAATAAAACCGTGTCTCACCAGGAGTTCAGTTCGGGAAAATTTTACTGAAATTAAATGACGCGTCCAGGGTTAAAAGGGTCAACTTCCCACCCCTATTTAAGCCCTTTAACACGTGATTCAACCACTTTTCACCCAAAATACACTCTCTTCTCTTAAAAACCTCTGAAGAAAAATCTAGGGCTTTCATAGAAGATCCAATTCCAAGAAAGTTTCTCCATCAATCTTCACGAAATCATGAACTAAGGTATGCATAGTGTTCATTCATGAACTCCTTTCGTCCATGAAGCCCAAGAATCCCTTTTCTAATTTCAAGTTTATGGATTTTCTTATGAATTTCATGATTGAGCTGCTCTTGTTCACGTGGATAATAAGAAATTGAATTCTACTCCATGTTGGGTGATAAATTCTATTTGGGTTACATTATTATAGATATAGATTCATGCAAACCTATGATTAAACCCTTGAATGATAAAATTAGAGTTGAACCATGATGTTTAATTATTGTACAATGATGTTTACATGTACCATGCCTATAATATGTTTGACTAAATGCCTAGATGAAGAAAAAGTGCCTAACTAGCATGATACCATGAAATCCCCATATATGTACAAGTTATACCTATCATATGTTTTGATGAAATGCTTCTATAAATGTAATATGGATTATGATGTTAGTTATATGTTAAAGTAAGCTATACTTGGTCAGTTTCCTTCCATCGAGTCTTGGGGTACTCATACCCAAAACATTAGCTATGTGCCTAGAGCCATGTCATATTTTCACGATACTCCCAGTCAAGCTATGAATCCTTAGATTTCAGACAATTTTATGACTCAAGAAATCTCCATGATCTCATGAACTTAGGCAGTTATCAGATATGAGTAGTATTTCATCAATCAACAGAATTCAGTTACTCAGCCCATGTTCAGTTCAGTAAATCATGTTCAGATTCTAATCAGATGGGAGTAGGAATTAGCACCGAGTGAACCCAAGGATGGGAACACACACTATCAGATGAGGGTGTGGTTCTTACAAATCATCCTTGCATTCCAGAACTATATAACCAGCATAGGTTGAGACATCAACACTATCCAATGAGGGTTGATGAGGTGGATAAGTACTATTAAATAAAGACCCACTCTTCTCGTATAGGGGACACTATCAGATGAGGGTCGCCCACAGCTTCTCCTTACCAATGGCACGGTATTGACATACTTCCAAGTGGGGTTACAAATTAGACCCCAACTCAGCCATAATGGCATATCAGGGGCATGTCGGCTATATAACTACTTCCCACAGTTTCATGTTACAAAATCATGACTATTAAATGTAGTTAATTAGTTTCAGTAATAAAACTCCGATAGTTCTTCAGATTTTACGACTGTCAGATACAGTCAACTAAGATACAGTACATAATTTAGATAGTTCTATCAGATTTAGGACTTTCAGATACAGTTACTCATGTTATCAGTTATATTTATATTCAGTAATCATGTTATCACAGTATTAGTGTCAGTTGTTATGTCTCATGCATGTATTCTCATGCTCATGATAGTTAGTCAGTTATTATTATTGTTCATGCATATGAAACCCATGCATTCAGCCTACCTCACATGTATACTAGTAAATTCAAAGTACTAACGCATTTGTGCTATTGTGTCTTATATCATAGGTTCAAAGACACGAGCTCCAAAGTAATAGTAGATTCCAGATATCCATAGATAGAGTTAGAAGTGAGTCCTTATCTTTCGAGGACATGATTATGTCCCCATTATCTCATTAATCAGTTTATTAGTTGGAGTTATTTGGGGATATATCCCATCAACTCCTTACTCAGACAGTTCAGTAAATTAGAGGCTTTCTAGACTATCATGTTTCAGACATCAGTATGTTCAGTTTTATTTTGGGTATTCTATTACGCCAAACAGATGTTATATCATTCAGATCATGTTCAGTATTGAACCTTATGGCCTTTCAGTTCATGTTTCCTATTATAAAGTATTTTATACAGTATACAGGTACAAATATCAGTCATTAGTTAGCTTATGGTCCTTCAGGGTCATGTGCACCGTGTAGCATTTTGGGTATCATATTTGGGGCGTTACAATATGCCTCTCATGAAATATTTTTGCAAACATTATGTTTATTTCATCAAACAAAGCAACAATGGGAAATTCTCTTTCAACATCAAATATTGCATTGATCGATTCAGCTATATTTTACATCATAATATTATACCTATACAAAAAATCACTTAGTACGACATATTATTACATTAAACTCAAATAAAACATTAAATTTATAATAACGTTCCTATTTCTCAAATAAAATTCCTAAATCTATCTGTTGAGTCTTACATGTTTGAGATGTTCTGCTGCTTTGGGTACCTCATCCCTTATTTGGTTGAAATGGCCAAAGAACTCAACTCTATCATACGATTTAGCTAATTAAGAAAAATAAGAAACGAACTTTGAGTTGTGATAGTTATTTCAAATATTTTCCCAAGTTGGCTCATGCAATAACTATAGTGAGCTGAAGGGTAGACAATTGAAATTATCTTTTGGATACTTGGATTCCTATAAGGAATTATACACAACTCATTGGTATCATCTACACAGTTTATCAGTTTTTCAACAAACTATTGACATGAGGCGTCACATTCCTTGTCCACTACATAAAAAGCCATCAAAAAGATATAATTCTTTACATTATGTGCCACCGCCGATAACAAAACTCCTTCATACTTGCTCCTCAAGAATGTCCCGTTGACGACTATGACTTTTCTCAATTATTAAAAACCAAGAATACAAGAAGCATAGTATACAAAAAAGTACTTGAACCTTTCATTTTCATCAACCTGCAATGTCATCTTACTTTCTGAATTTGTGAACTCAAGCATATAACGGTATGCATCAAGCCCTGCATACCCATGATCATGTTTTACCCTAACCAAAACTTTGCAATCTCTATGCCCTTATAAATATTCCAATAAATCAACTTAAAGCCTAGTTCTGTGCGGAGTTGATTGGCCATATCTCTTATAGAAGGGTCTTTGCCATTGGGAAATCTATTTTTGAAGTATTTATCGATGAACTTCGTCGTTGCATGTGGATTATTTCTTGTAATATGCTACGAACCATATGTGTAGCACTTTTTATAAGTTCTAATGTAGAATATGTTAGAACTTATGAATTTTATAGCCCTCAACCACAACTTGCACTCTGAATATGCACATCTAAAATAATACACAATATGAGAATTAATAACCTTCTTGAGTTTGAAGTCTTTTTTCAAGAAAGCAATATACAATGAAATGACTAGTTCTTCCTTGTTCTTGAATGTTATTTCCTAGTAAAAACCTATTTTATCATCTAAAAGATTGCCCAACTGTGTTGATTGAGAACTACACACTGTATTACTCACAACAATGGGTGTAGGTATTTGATTCTCCTTTACCTTCACTTCATTTCCACTCTCATCATTATTTGAAATATTCATATTCACATCATCCAATTTATCATTTGACATATATTATTGTTCTTGTTCTACATTCTGTTTGTCTATTGTTTTTTCAACTAAGTACACCCTTTAAAATTGGCCTAGCTGCATCACTCAGATAAGCACAAAAACAAACCTGATCGCTTATCTTAAAAGGTAGGACCCTCTGATTTTCAAAAGAGCTAAGTAGGTTACTGATGACAAAATCTTGTAGTTAAGAATTTATTCCATTTATTCCACTATAACTGATGATTAAGTTCACAAAATCATCATACAAAACTTCTCTTTGGACTTTCATCGATATCGTCTCTAACATTTCACCAACCTTCCAATGCCAAATATATCAATTATGCTTCTCGATCCATTCACCATAACAATCACCCCTATTGTTATTGATTTCTCCATTAATGGTACCTAAAGAATCTATTTACAAAGTTAATAATATTTGTGTACCTAAGTAAAATTCATAATGATGGTGTAGTATATACCAAAAAAAATTATATGCACTATCATTATCAATGTCCCAATAGATAAGTCATCTATTGCAACATAGGTCTCATATGTTGGATTCAACTTCAGTTTCTATCCCAGTTCTATATCATAAATTCTAAAAAATGAGTCACCTATTACAACAGATGCCTCATTTATTGCAATAGATGCCTGATCTATTGCAATAGATATTCCATCTATTATATTCAACTTTAGGTTCTATCCCAGCACTGTAACTGTAATACCCTAAAGTTTCCTAACAAATTTTCTCTCAAGAATGTCAAGTATTAACTTCTAAATTGATTATTTTTATTCCATGGTTAATTTTCAAGATTTTCACTTTTTGTTATGTGGGAAATTCAATAAGCTTTCCATCAATATCAAATTTGCCTAAATCCAATAACTGGGTAAGAAGTTATGACTATTTCAAGTCCCTATCGTAAAACAGTGCCATATTAGTTAGTGGCGCGCCGCGCCACAAGATTAAATGGCAATTGTCATTTTTCTAGTGTCCCAACGCGATTTCTCCACGTCGCACCAAACATCCAGTTTGTAAATAAAGTGGAAACACGATGGCTCCGTGTCGCATCATCCCTCAATTTCTCAGTTGTCAAATTCCAGTGACACGATGCGATAGCGCCGCGTCGCGCCAGGGCTCCAATTCGGAAAAATTTCACTAAAATTAAAAGATGTGTCTAGGGTTAAAAAGGTCAATT
The DNA here is from genome assembly GCF_002878395.1 of Capsicum annuum. Classification (NCBI taxonomy): domain Eukaryota; kingdom Viridiplantae; phylum Streptophyta; class Magnoliopsida; order Solanales; family Solanaceae; genus Capsicum; species Capsicum annuum. Next base: position 211,402,287 of record NC_061111.1, on the reverse strand, counting down.
TCCCACCCCTATTTAATCCCTTTAACACGAGATTTAGCTATTTAGAAGCCAAAATATACTAGTTTCTCTCAATTTTCTCTTAAGAACAAGCTAGGGTTTCAGTTGGGGATTCAATTTCAAGAAAGTCTCTCCATCAATCTTTGCTAAATCAAGAGCTAAGGTATGTCATAGGTTGATTCATGGGTCTCTTTCACCCATGAAGCTTAAGAATCTCTTTTCAAAATCAAAGATTTGTATATTTATGAATGTCCATGATTTGATTGAATTAAAAAGTGATGTTCATATTGTTGTTTGGTTTCATTCCATGTTATAGACTATTAATTACAAGAATTGATTCTAATATGTGAGGAATTACGCTATATTCATGATAAACCCTTCAATTCACAAGTGATTGATGTATCCTTGATTATTAGATGTGTTGATGATTGTATAACCACAGCATGCTCCCCTTATATTTGATTAAATGCCTATGTGAAGGAAAAGTGTCATACTAGTATGATAATATGAAATCTTCATGCATGTACAAGTTATGTATGCCAAGTGTTTGATGAAATGTCTTAGCCAATGGATTATGTATTGTTGATGTTGGTCTTGTACTCAAGAAAGTCATGCTTTGTCAGTTTCCTTCTATCGAGTCCTGAGGGTACTTGTACCGAAAAAATATAGTTGTGTGCCTATAGTCCGTGTCATATTTTCACGATATCCTCAGTTAAGCCATAATCCATAGAACTTGGTCAGTCATGTGACTTAGAAAAGCTCAGTAATACAGTAATCTTAGTACTATTCCATTAGTCAACAGAACTCAATTAATTCAGTCCAGTTAGTTCAGCAATCCATGATCATTATCTATTCAGATGGGAGTAGAAATTAGCACCGAGTGAACCCAAGGAAGGGAACACACACTGACAGATGAGGGTGTAATTCTTAGAAGTCATCCTTACGTTCCAGAACTATGTAGCCAATATAAGTTAAGACATCAACACAATCAGATGAGGGGAGATGAGGTGGATAAGCACTATCATATGAGGGCCCTACCATTCACTATTAGGGACACTGTCAGATGAGGTTCACTCACAGCTTGTCCTTACCAGTGGTGCGGTATTGATACCCTTCCAATTAGGGTTACAGATTGGACCCCAACTCAACCATAATAGCGCATTAGGGGGCATATCAGTTAGATAACTATTTCCTATAGTTTTAGTTATAAAATCAGGACTGTCGATACAGTCATTCAGTCTCAGTGATAGAACTCAAATAGTTCTAAGGAATTCAGGACTGTCAGATACAGTCAACTCATAGTACAGAACTCAGCTAGTTCCATCAGATTCAGGACTGTCAGATTCAGTCACTCACATCATCAATTATATCAGTCGTCAGAATTTAGTTATCAGTTATGTTAGTTATCAGTAAGTTCATGTTATCACGATCTCAGATATAGTTACTACGTATTCATATATGTATTCTCACATTTATATTAGTTAGTTAGCCAATATTGTTCATGCATATGAACCCCATGAATTCATACTACCTTACATGCATACCAGTATATTCAAAGTGCTGACATATTTGCGCTATGGTGTCTTATACCATAGGTTCAAAAGCACGAGCTCCAGAGCATCATTAGTATTCCAATCTCAGCAGTCAAAGTTAGCAGTGAGTCCTTATCTCTCGAGGACATAATCATTTATTTATTATCTCATTAAGTAATTTATTAATTGGAGTTAGTTGGGGACATGTCCCATCAACTCCTCATTCAGATAGTTAAGTCAGTTGAGGCTTAGCAGACTATCATATTCAGACTATCATGTTATTTTAGTTTTATTTTAGGTATTTCATACCCCATTTAGATGTTATATCTTTATTAGTTATGCTATAGTCTTGAACCTTATGGCCTTTCATTTTATGTTTCCGCAATTATACAGTATATTATGCAGTATACAGGTACAAATATCAGTCATGGGTTAGCTTTTGGTCCTTCAGGGTCATAAGCACCGTGTAGCATTCTGGGTACCAGATCCGGGGTGTTACAAATTTGGTATCAGAGCCTAAGGTTCAATAGAGTCCTAGGAAGTTTGAAAGTTGCATCTAGTAGAGTCTTGTACATGGGTGTGTTACGCGCCATATTTATGTGCAAGAGGCTATAAGATGTTTCAAGAATAATTTTCCTTCTTTTAGTATTCATGTCATGCCAATGAGCATAATCTTAAGTCAATCTCTCAGTCTAATATTGAAATACCCTGGGAAACTTTTCATTGAAATTTCATGCGTAAACATGTTTGGTTCTATCTTCTAGAATGAATTATAAATTTTCCATGCAGAATGTCTTAGATTATGACCCACCATTGTGTAGAGTATCAAATAATATTTCCAACGATATGTGGATCATCCAAAACAGACACCCGAGCGACGAGTTATGAACATTTCGATCGAATCGTGAATAGTAGTGAACATTTAACGTGCAAGAAAAAGTACTGAGGCCTGGCATATTTTTTAACCAACTTTAAATGATCATAAATCCTTGTACATAATGATCTGAGTGATCTACTATCTGTCAATGGAAATCTCTACGAGTTCTCTTTCCAATGAAATTAGTTTCATCCAATTTGTCTATCGGAGAAAAAAGTTATGATCGATCTACTTCAGCCTATCAAAAGCGAATTTTTGGGTCAATTTCAAATGATCATAACTCCTCGTACACAATGATCTGGGTGAGATACTATATATCAACGGAAATATATGAGAGTCCTCTTTCTAATGAAATTGGTTTCATCCAATTTGGATATCGGTGTAAAACGTTATAGTTGATCTACTTCAGACTATCAAAACAGTCCACCAAAGGACAGATTCAAGAATTATTTGATTTTTAGGGGCGTTTTGGTCATTCCCCCTCACCCAAAATCCATCCAAACCCTACATTAAAGCCTATTAGAAGCATTATATGTTATATTTCATCAAATTCCCTCAAAAAGAAAACCCTAAGCTCTTACATCCAACTTCAAGAACCTCCAAAGTTCACCTATAATTCTGCAAATTTATTCAAGATTCCAAGTTCCTAGTTCAAGAACTCCAAGAACCATCATTCAAAGGCACGATTAACATCTCAAAAACGAGTATCGATCTAAATTTCATCATTCAAGGTATGTGGAGGTTTTCAACAAGAACTCTCTTTCGTTCTTGTGCCCAAAAACTTTAAGAACCTCCAAAGTTCACCATTAATTCTGCAAATTTATTCAAGATTCCAAGTTCCTAGTTCAAGAACTCCATGAACCATCATTCAAAGGCATGATTAACATCTAAAAAATGAGTATCGATCTAAAGTTCATCATTCAAGGTATGTGGAGTTTTTCAACAAGAACTCTCTTTCGTTCTGGTGCCCAAAAGTAATTTTCTTTATAAAGGCATGATTTTTATTTGATTTTTTATGAATTTGAAGCATGAACCCATATCTTATGATGATTATTATAAAATCTTGATGTTTATGATTTTGAAAGATGAATTTACATGTGTGGATATATAAAGCATGAATCTTGAATGATATTTATCATGATTTTGATATTTGGGTCGTGAATCCCCATTGAAATTTTTTTTAAGAAAGTGTGTGTTATAAGTACGTTGATGTTGAATATTTGAGATATTTTGAATGATTTGACCTTTTGATCTTAATGGAGTTGTTTTGAACTCGAGTGTGAAAGAAATCCACAACGTGGTTGATTTTGATAGATGGGAAGCATGATGGCTCCCGATGTATATTTATATATTACTAAAATTGTTTTGTTGTGGATTGTCTTTGAAATAATCTGAGCTAAGTCCGGGAGAAATCTTTAGCACTGAGTGGGAGGTATAAAGCAACCTTACTTTCCTAGAACTACGTGCCTCCATAGGAGTGAGTCTGAGGCTGATTTATATAGGGATCACTAGTTTGTGTGGATTTGATATCGATAGTCCTACTCCGATGGCAAGGATAGGATGGCTCTCCCCAACGTGGGTTGTACGTTGGACTCCATGTAGATCACATGGTTTATGTCGGTTATAGGATCTCCCAGTGTGTGTGTGTTTCCTTGTGTCTATGGTGAAGGGTGAAGTGATTTGAAAGTGGAATTGTGAAAGTTATTCTTTCAAAATATTTAAATGATATTTACATTATGAGAATTGATATACTTGATGAACTGAAAGTGATTGATAAATTATATGATGAGTCACATGTGTTATTCTACTTATTTCATTCTCTCATGATTATGATGATTTTCTTTGGGCTATGTGAATCTTTCATAAATCCTGCATATTTTTTATAAATATTTATGATGATATTTATAAAACTTCATACACCCCCATATATTCGGTTCCTTTCCATGGTACTGACCCACATCTTCAGATGTGGGCTGCATTTTCTCAGAATGTAGGTTCAGGTGCTCAGTCCCAAGTTCGACAATAATTCTTTGGGCACGCTGTTCTACATCTTCTATTGTGGTGAGTCCTCATGATCCGAGGACGTGATGTTCTGTTGATGGTTTTATTGAGTTGGCTATATTTGGATACTGAGTATAAGTCAGTTGGGGCAGGTCCCAATGGCTCATTGGTTTTTATTGATTTCTTAGAGGTTTGTCAGAGTAGACTAGTATAGATATTGGGACTTGACTAATAAGTCATATTTTGTTATCTTTCTAAAATTCTTTTATTCTTGGATGATGACTACTCTGTTGATATTTGAGGGTTATTTATGAAAATCCCGTTGATTTGTGTTGAACTAAATGAAAATGGCTCATAGGGTTAGCTTGGGGCTACTCGTAGCCTCAAGCACCATGTGACGCTCCGGGACCCATTTTTTGGGCGTTACAAACTTGGTATCAGAGCCTAAGGTTTTAAGGTGTCCTAGGGAGTCTGACAAGCCGTGTTAAGTAGAGTCTTGATCATCGGTGTGTAGTGTACCATATCTATGATCAAGAGGCTACAAGACGTTTTAGGAAAAAGTCTAATTCTTTCTTTCAGAAGTCTATCGTGCTTAAAGTGTCTCTCTTTGCTATTGATTCGTGCTCTCCTCTTTCAGAAATATGCCTCTATTGATTGTCAGACCCGAGTGGTCAAGTTTTAGTTTTCGGGTGCATCCGTGTTTGAGTGGTCTGGGAATTCTATGTCACCCAAGAGTCATTTTATCTCTTACCTCAAAGATAGAAAGCTTATTTCCAAGGGGTGTATTTACCATTTGGTTAGAGTTAAAGACACTAAGTCTGAGACTTCAACTCTTCATTCTGTTAACATCGTCAATGATTTTTCTGATATTTTTCTGGATGATCTCCTAGGGATACCTCCTGATAGAGAGATAGAGTTCGAGATTGATCTTCTTCTCGATACTCAACCCATTTCTATTCCTCCTTACCATATGGCCCCTGCAGAACTTAAGAAGTTAAAAGAACAACTCAAAGATCTACTAAATAAGGGTTTTATAAGGCCCAATGTTTCTCGTTGGGGTGCTCCTGTGTTGTTTGTGAGAAAGAAATATGGCTCTTTACATATGTGCATTGATTACCACCAACTGAATAAAGTCACCATAAAAAATAAGTACCCCCTTCTGAGAATAGATGCTTTGTTTAACCAATTTCAAGGTGCAAGTTATTTCTCAAAGATAGACCTTCATTTCGGCTATCATCAACTCAAATTTAGGAAGTGTGACATCCCAAAAACCACTTTCTGAACTCGTTATGGCCATTTTGAGTTTCTTGTTATGTCTTTTGGGTTAACTAATGCCCCAGCAGCTTTCATGGACCTCATGAATAGAGTTTTCAGACCATATCTGGATATGTTTGTCATAGTGTTCATCGATGATATACTGGTGTACTCCCGTAGTGAGGATGAACATTCTGGTTATCTCTAAACTATCTTGTAAACCCTTAGAGATCACAAGTTATTTGCCAAGTTTAGTAAGTGTGAGTTTTGGCTAAGGTCAGTTGCTTTTATGGGTCATATCATTTCTTCCGAGGGTATTAGAGTTGATCCCCAAAAGACTAAAGCTGTTAGAAATTGTCCTAGACCTATTTCTCTGACTGATATCCGAAGTTTTTTGGGTTTAGCTGGATATTACAGCTGTTTTGTTAAGGTTTTATCCTCTATAGCATTTTTTATGACTCGGTTGACCTAAAAGAAAGTGAAGTTCTTATGGTCCAAATCTTGTGAGAAGAGTTCTCAGGAGTTGAAAACTCAACTCACTTCAGCCCCTATTTTGACTATGCCTGACGTGTTGATGGTTTTGTGGTGTACTGTGATGCTTCGAGAGTTGGGTTGGGTTGCGTATTGATGCAAAAGCGTAAGGTGATAGCTTATTCTTCTAGACAGTTGAAACACCATGAGAAAAATTACCCCACCCATGACCTTGAATTGGCTGCTGTTGTGTTTGCTTTGAAAATCTGGAGACACTATTTGTATGGTGTCCATGTTGATGTTTTCACTGATCATAAGAGTCTGCAGTATGTGTTTACCCAGAGAGAATTGAATCTTAGTCAAAGACGATGGTTAGAATTGTTAAAGAACTGTGATATAAGTGTGCTGTACCATCCGGGCAAGGCCAATGTTGTGGCGGATGCCCTAAGTAGAGTGTCTATAGGTAGTGTTTCGTATGTGGTAGAAGGTAAGAAAGAGTTAGCTCGTGATGTACATCGTTTGGCTAGATTGGGGGTTAGGTTGTTTGACTCTGCTGAAGGTAGTATAGGTGTTCAGAGTAGTTCCAAATCCTCCTTGGTTTTGGAAGTGAAGGAAAAACAATACTTAGATGCTAGTTTGGTCAGACTGAAGGAGTAAGTCAAGCACCAAAAAGTAGAGGTTTTCTCCCAAGGGGGAGATGGTGTGTTGAGATTGCAGGGTAGATTGTGTGTCCCGAATGTTGATGATCTGAGATAGCAAATTATGGATGAAGCACACGGGGCGCCATATTCTATTCATCCTGGTGCCACCAAGATGTACCGAGACTTATGGGAAATCTATTGGTAGAGTGGCATGAAGAAAGATATAGCAGCGTTTGTAGCTAAGTGTGCAACACGCCAATAGGTTAAGGTGAACACCAAAGACCTGGTGGTATGATGTAAGAGTTTAGTATTCCCATCTGGAAGTGGGGAGAGATAAATATAGACTTCATGATTGGTTTACCTCCTTCCCGACGCAATCATGATTCCATTTGAGTTATGGTTGATAGGTTGACTAAGTCTACACATTTCTTACATGTTCATACTTCATATACTGCTGAGGATTATGCTAGATTGTATATTGGAAAGCTAGTCAGACTGCATAGAGTTCCCTTGTCTATCATTTCGGATAGGGGTACTCAGTTTACTTCGCAATTTTGGAAAGCTTTTTAGAAGGGTCTTGGTACCCAAGTGTTTTTGAGTTCTGCTTTTCATCCGCAGATCGATGGTCAGGCTGAGCGGACCATCCAGACCTTAGAGGATATGTTGAGAGCTTGTACACTTGACTTTAAGGGAAGTTAGGATGATCACTTACCGTTGATAGAGTTTGCTTACAATAACAATTTTCACTCTAGTATTGGCATGGCTCCATTTGAAGCCTTATATGGGAGGAAGTATAGATCACCCATAGGTTGGTTCGAGGTGGGTGAAGCGGCTTTGAGTGGTCTTGATTCGGTATTCGAGGCTATGGAAAAATTTAAGTTGATTAGGGAAAGGTTGAAAACTGCGCAGAGTCGTCAGAAGTCATATGCAGATGGTAGAAGGAGAGACCTTGAGTTTGAAGTTGGTGACCTAGTGTATCTAAAAATTTCACCCATGAGGGGGGGGGGGTGAAGAGATTCGGAAAGAAGGGGAAGCTTAGTCCCTGTTATGTTGGTCCTTACAAAATTCTTAGCCGTGTTGGTAAGGTAGCTTATGAGGTCGAGTTGCCTTTCGAGTTGTCCTCTGTTCACCCAATATTCCATGTTTCCATGCTTAGAAAGTATATTAGCGATGTTGTGGTAGTGGATTCCTCTGTGAGTGCTGACATTCAAGAAAATCTTTCTTTTGATGAGATTCCTGTTGAGATTTTTAATTTCAGTGTCCGAAGACTAATGAACAAAGAAGTTCCCTTGGTCAAGGTATTGTGGCGAAACCAATCTGTTGAGGGTGCAACTTGGGAAACTGAGGCAGATATGCGATCCAAGTACCGCACCTATTTTCCACAAACTCCGATCAAGCCGAAGGTACCGTTCTTTCCTAAATCATGCACTTTTGATAAAAGTTGCAGCAGTTCAGCTGTCATTTATTATGTGTTCAGCTGTAGTTTCTTGAATTTATGCATTCTATGTTGCATTCGGAGTGAGAAACGATATGGTGATGAGTCTAACGAATGGTTTCAGTGGTATGCTCTATTCCCTATCTAATCTTGGCATGTCTAGCATCATTTGAGGATTAATGTTTCTAAGGGGGGATGATGAAATACCCCAAAAAAAAATTTCGTTGAAATTTTGTGCGTAAACGTGTTGGGTTCTATCTTTTAGAATGAATTATAAATTTTTCATGCGGAATGTCTTAGATTATGACCCACCATTACGTAGAGTATCGAATAAGATTTCCAACTATATGTGGATCATCCAAAATAGACACCCGAGCGACGAGTTATGAACATTTCGATCGAACCTGAATAGTAGTGAACAGTAAAACATGCAGGAAAAAGTACTGAGGCCTGGCGTATTTTTGCTCCAACTTTAAACAATCATAACTCCTTGTACATAATAATTTGGGTAATCTACTATATATCAACGGAAAGCTCTGCAAGTCCTCTTTCCATTGAAATTGGTTTCATCCAATTTGTCTATCGGAGAAAAAAGTTATGGTCTATCTACTTCAGCCTATCAAAAGCGAATTTTTGGGTCAACTTCAAACGATCATAACTCCTCATACACAATGATCTGGGTGAGATACTATATATCAAAGAAAAGATATGAGAGTCCTCTTTCTTATTAAATTGGTTTCATCTAATTTGGATATCAAAGTAAAACGTTATGGTTGATCTACTTCAGACTATCAAAACAATCCACCAAAGGGCAGATTCGAGAATTATTTGATTTTTAGGGGCGTTTTGGTTACTTTCAAAAAACAGCCTTCCGTACTCGGCATGGTTACTTCAAATTCCTAGCATGTCCTTTGGTCTTACCAATGCCCCAGCAGTTTTCGTGAACTTGATGAACCGTGTGTTTAAGAAGTACTTGGACATGTTCATCATAGTTTTTATAGATGATATTCTGGTCTATTCCCACAGTGAGCGTAATTATGGAAACTATCTAAGAATCATACTTTAGACTCTCAGAGATCATCAGTTGTTTACCAAATTCAGTAAGTATGAATTTTGGCTAAGGTCAGTAGCATTCCTTGGCCATATCATTTCAGATGATGGCATTAAAGTATATCCTCAAAAGACTGAAGCAGTAAGAAACTAGCCCAGACCTGTCTCTCCATCAGAGTTTAGAAGTTTCTTGGGTTTGGTTGGATATTATAGGTTTGTTGAGGGATTTTCTTCTATTCCAGACCCTATGTCCAGATTGACTCAGAAGAAAGTCAAGTTTCAGTGGTCAGATCCTTATGAGAAGAGTTTTCAGGAGTTGAAGACTCGACTCACCTCAGCTCCAGTCCTAGCTCTTCCAGATGTTTCATATGAATTCATAGTGTATTGTGCTGCATCCAGAGTAGGTTTGGGTTGTGTCCTCATGCAGCATGGTAAGGTCATACCCTAAGCCTCCGGACAGCTTAAACCCCATGAGAAGAATTATCCTACTCATGATCTTGAGTTAGTAGCCGTAGTATTTGCCTTAAAAATTTAGAGGCATTATCTATACTGAGTTCTTGTAGATGTGTTCACAGATCATAAGAGCCTTCAATATGTATTTTCAAAGAAAAATACCAATCTTCATTAAAGAAGGTGGTTAGAGCTCTTGAAAGATTATGACATGAGTGTCCTTTATCTTTCGATCAAGGCCAATGTAGTGGCCGACGTTCTCAGTAGACTGTCTATGGGTAATATTGCTCATGTTGAGGATAGTAAGAAGAAGATAGCTCAGGAAGTCCATCAGCTTGCCAGACTAGGCTTTTGCTTAGTCGATATAGAGGAGGGTGATATATGGGTTCAGAGTAGTTCAGAATTATCTCTACTTTTCATGGTGAAAGAAAAGCAAGATAGCAATGCCAGTTTAGTCAAATTGAAAGAGTCAATTAAAGATCATAAATTAGAGTTCTTCTCCCAAGGGGGAGATGGTGTTCTGCGTTGTCAGGAGTTAAAAAGGAGAAATGTCTGGAATACCCCCAACTTAAACTGTAAGAATATCGCAGGTAGTTATGTATTGACCCTCCAAATTGTCACCACAACATGTGACTGGTACCATTAAGTCATCACCATAACAGAAGGTTGGAAACCCATAGACTGTCCACTATATGACTCAATTGCCCCTTCTTGTGACCAGACCATACGACTAGATGGTCCAGTCGTACCTAATACAGAATCTAAAGGGATTGACACTGGACAACATACGAATTAACTATCCTCACGACTGTTATTGAGACACTCGTACTCAGAGCCAAGTCAAGTCACTAAGTTTCAGATTAAGTGAAGGATCAACCCAATGACCCATCACCAACCATACGAACCGTACCCTTAAGTCGTAACCATAATAAAATCTCAACCACCACTCACTGGACACCTTACGAGTTGGGTCACCTGACATGTACCCACACCATACAACTCGTATGGTGAGCTGTTACTGGGGTAGTAAGCTCATAACTCAGAAAATTTTCAAGGGCCTAAACCTAGGGTGTTTTACTATTTATCACTTTATCCTAGTTTGGAGTTTTATTTCAAATTCAGCCTTCTCTTTGACATTAGTTTACATTCTCACACTTTATTATACTTTTATTGTAATTTAGCTCAGTTGGTCAATAATGCCTACTGAGTACCCATTACTTTTGGTACCCATACTATACTTCTGCATCTTTTTTTAATGCGGATTTAAGTACGAGTTATCACGGCTAATGCTTCATTCAGGCTTAATTTTGTAGATTCAGAGATAGAGTGAGCTTTCAGAGGCGAAGCTGACCCTTTTTCCTTATGCTATTTTAGATAGTCTTTATGTTTTCGAGACTACATTTATATTTTATACTGTCTATTACTCTATTTTTGTATTTAGTGGCTCCTGTACCGACCTTACTAGGTCTTCAGATACACTTTTGCTCCTTTTCTCCTTCTTATCATTCTGGATATGATATATTCCACTACTTAGTACTTCTATTGCATATCTAAATCCTGTATTCTTTTCCCTTTTACCTTTTAGCCTATTCTTGTCATTCCGAGCTATGATTTGATTTATCTACTGATGGGTAAAGTAGGTATTATCATGATTTGATAAATCGAATCGTATAATATGCTAACATCATTAGTCACAAAATGGTTAATCCTTTTTTAACTTGAAATTAGGAATTTTTTGTTAATCCAAACTCACCAAAACCTTGATAAAAAGATGTATTAAACTGAAGCTTTCTATTATGAGATTCTCCTTAGTAGTTTCCCACAAATTTTCCAATTAGTGAGCAATCATATTGACCTTTTCATAAGTACGAAGAAAAATAAAAAAAATCATTAGAGAGTTGGTTTATATAATTAATAACATGATAAATCTGCCAAGAACTCTTAATATTATGACTTATTATGTCAACAATCGATTCGGCTTCCACAATGACATCTGTGAGGCCTTTTATAGTGTAGAATTCTGCACCTTAAAGACTAGCATTTACGTTCAGCTATATGATTGTTACACTCTCCATAGTTTTCTTTAAGGCAAACATAAACAGAAAACATTTATTACTTTTTCTGATTAATTTCAATACCAACTAATTGAAATTGTCTAGATAACAATTGGATTCAATCTAGTAGTCTAAGATTAGGATGGCACAATGGAGAGAATGAAAGGAAAATGACTTATACATGCCTTATAGCCTTACGAAGATTGGATGTGGGGCCCTACACACCAATCTACGAAACTCTACTTGACATTGCTCTTATTAACAGATACTAATTGAAATCACCACATACCAATTGAATTCAAGTAACAACATATGGGAAAGAAGAATTTAAATTTTCCTAGTGTCCTATAGACTCTCAAAGAAAAGTACAGATGTCTCCATACCATTTCGCAAGACTTTACTTTTTACAACGAGATCGACGAACCTAGGGCTTTGATACCAACTTTGTCATGACCGAAATAGCCATGAGTGGCACCCACACTAACTTTCTTGTGGGAAAACCATCTAAATCAAACTATTTTCCAATCACTTAGTCAATATTAAAATGATAGTTTCATAAAACTATCTTAATAATAATAATCTGGAGTTAATCATCAGTAGCGAAAAAACAAAACAATCTACTAACTGAAATTCCCAAGACCTGAAAGTCATCGTACAAGAACTACTAACAAAGATCATGTCTAAAGAGATATCCCAAAATAAAGTAAATAAAGAATGTTTCATTGCCTGAAAGATGGACAAGAACAAATAAGATGACCCATGGAAGCCTGGAGATGGAGTGCTCACCCTTGGATCAAGATCTGCTATCAAATTTTAGAGGTCAAATCATGTATGAGCCTCTAGAACAATTTCTGCACTCAACAAAAGAAGAGTACAAGGTAGTATCAGTACAAACCACTATGTACTGGTAGATATCATAGGTCAACTCAACTTAATAACATGTACACAACATAAATCTAATAACAAGTAGAAAGGCATCATCACATAACAAATTCTCAATGAATCAACAATACAGCAATAGCAGGTCAACAATGTTCACAATTAAGCCACATAACTATCAAGTAGATCAACCATACTGTAAATATCCACCAAATCAACACAAGTATCTCATCCACCAAATCAACACAAGTATGTACACACATGCTATGGGACTTATTTTTGCCCAAATAGTCATAACCTGCAGGGAACAATCTGTGTTCATGCACCGTACCAACATAGTACCCGATCTAACATAAATATAAATATACCGGCGTGGTACCCGATCCAACATAAATATAAATGTACCGACGTGGTACCCAATCCAACATAAATATAAACATACTGGCATGGTACCCGATCCAATATAAATATAAACATGTATTCTCAATATCAATTAACACAACCTCACAATATACAACACAATGTACCAAGTTTACAAGTACACTTAAAGTCATAAGACAATTCCATCAAGTAAATTTTGAATAACCATTTATACATGCATTAACAATCCAAACATCAACAATTTTAAGCATGTACGAATACCAATCAACAAGTAGCCAATTTAGGAGAATACACACAATTAAGCCTAGTATAAACTCCAATTAAACCGTAACCTACCTCAACCAATGAATCCAAATATAATTAGTCGGCATGCGTCTTTCCCTTTCTCAAAGTTTGAAAACATTCAAAATCTGTTTCAATATATAATCCCCATAAAAATATGAATCTAATGACATCCGTTTTATAAATTTTTTCTTTAAAAACCCCAAACTTACAATAAAACTAATAAAAAAAAGTAACCATCCGATCTGCTTTACTGTTTCTTGACCAGTAACAAACAAAAACCACTCTTTATCGTCATCAACCCATGATTTGGCGAACCATTGCCTTCTTTCTTTCTTTTTATTAAAATGCTTCACAAATAATATTATAATCGCTATAATTAAGCAATCTTTATTCAAGAATGCAACAATGGTCATCTATGTCTATCCAAATTCTAATGATTAGAACAACTATTATAGAATAATTGATCAATTTTAAGTTAATCCATAAATAACATATTTTACTTCCACCATATATCTATCTTGAAAATTCACTTGATGCCTAACATCATTATAAGACGTAGCAGTACATAGGCACTAGGAATTGACTCACCAATCGATGCTCCTTCTATAAACTGTGGTGAAAACTGCAACTTTTGTGCGCCTCCCTCTTTACCCCAGATATCAAATGTTGTTATTATTATTATAACTATAATTATAAATATAATAAAACCTTTTTACTTAATCTAATTCTTATACATAGGTCTCAATAAATAAGAAAATTATAGTTTGACCCACTAAGTCACTAATTAACATAATTATCTAAAATACCCAATAGGTCCTCGAACATTATTCAGAATCTCGAGAAAATAAGTCAAATAGTTACATTGACTAAAAAGTATATTCCAAACCTATTAAAAATACTATGATACTAACCCAATGTTGTCTCGCTCAAAAATTGACCATGATTCAGTTTAACTTTATTAAAACTTAATAATTCAAATAATGACTCAATAACTTCCAAACACCTCCCGAATTAGTACTACTCATCCCATGAGTCATAATCCACATATACAAACTACATAGAGTGCTAAAATAGAGTAGATGAGAAAATTTCACAAGCAACCGAGAGGGTCGTCACAATAAGAGAGCAAAGACAGGTAGTTTTAACTTTACTCAGCCTAAGTCAGAAGGAGAAAACCGTTCTCAGTTTCATCCAAAGTCATCAGTTCTAGCTCCTTCTTCAGCCAGTGCTCCAGTTCCTAAGTTTAGAGGGGGTAACAAAGAGAGAGAGTCAGGCTCTATGTCCCAGGGCAGTGTTAGCAGTGCCCTTACCTATCCTCTTTTCCAGACTTATGGCAAGCACTATTAGGGTATTTGCAGAGCTGGTAGTGTTCTTTATTTTGGATGTGCCAAGCCATGCCATACAGTCAGAGACTATCCTCATCCAGGTCCTCAGGGTCAATAGAATTGCTCTTCAGCTTAGTCCGGTCGTCCAAATCAGTAGGGTGCCACCTCCAGTGCTACTAGTGGACAACGCCTAAATCATCTTTATGCTTTTTAGTCCCGACAAGATCAGGAAAAATCTCCTGATATAGTTACTTGTACGTTACAGATCTTTCATGTGCATGTTTACGCTTTGCTTGATCCAGGAGCTTCTTTGTCATTTGTTACTCCCTATAAAGTAGGCGATTTCAGAATTAATCCTAAAATCCTAGACAGCCCTTTTCAGTATCTACCCTAGTGGGTAAAACTATCATAGCCCGGTGGGTATACAGAAACTACTCAGTTATGATATTTTGGAAAGTTACTTCAGCAGACTTAGTCGAATTAGAGATGCCTGATTTTCATATCATTTTTGACATGGATAGGCATTATTCCTGCTATGCCATAGTCGACTGTAGAAATAGAATAGTCCTTTTTCAGTTCCCAAATGAACCTGTCCTTGAGTGGAAGGGTAGTGTATCTGCTTTTAGGGATCAGCTTGTTTCCTACCTTGGGGCAAGAAAAATAATATCTGAAGGATGTGTATATCATCTTGTTTGAGTTAAGGATACTAGTTCTGAAACTCCCAGCCTTGTATCAGTCCCAGTAGTGAATGAATATTAAGATATCTTTCCCGAAGATCTTCCAAGAATTTCTCCCAAAAGGGAAATAGACTTCGGCATTGATCTTCTTCCAAATACTCAGCCTATCTCTATTCCTCCATACAGAATGGAACCAGTAGAATTAAGAGAACTAAAAGAACAATTGAAGGATCTCTTAGATAAGGGATTCATTAGTCTTAGCATTTCTCCGTGGGTCACTCCAATATTATTCATGTGCAAGAAAGACGGTTCTCTCAGAATGTGTATAGAATACCACCAACTCAATAAGGTCACGTTCAATAACAAGTATCCTCTTCCTAGAATCGATGACTTATTTAACCAACTTCAGAGTTCCTATTATTTTTCTAAGATAGATCTCAAATTCGGCCATTATCAGCTCAGAGTTAGGGAATGTGACATTCCGAAAATAGCTTTCCATACCCGATATGGTCACTTCGAAGTCATAGTTATGTCATTTGGTCTTACTAATGCCCCAGCCACTTTCATGAACTTGATGAATCGTGTGTTCAAGCAGTACTTGGACATGTTTATTATAGTCTTCATAAATGATATTCTGGTCTATTCCCATAGTGAGCATGATTATGCAGAATATCTCAAGATAGTACTTTAGACTCTCAGAGATCATCAGCTATTCGGCACATTTAGTAAGTGCAAGTTTTGTCTAAGGTCAATAGCATTCCTTGGTCACATCATTTTCGGTGATGGCATTAGAGTTGATCCTCAAAAAACTGAAGCAATTAGAAACTGGCCTAGACCTATCTCTCCATCAGATATTAAGAGTTTCTTGGGTTTGGCTGGCTATTACAGATGGTTTGTTGAGGGATTTTCTTCAATTGGATCCCCTATGTCCAGATTGACTCAGAAGAAAGTTAACTTTTAGTGGTTAGGTTCTTGCGACAAGAGTTTTCAGGAGTTTAAGACTCGACTCGACTCACCTCAGCTCCAGTTTTAGCTCTTCCAAATAGTCCAGATGGGTTCGTAGTGTATTGTGATCCATCCAGAGTAGGTTTGGGTTGTGTCCTAATGCATCATGGTAAGGTCATAGCCTACGCCTCCAGATAGCTTAAGCCCTATGAGAAGAATTACCCTACTCATGATCTTGATTTAGAATCCATAGTATTTTCCTTATAGATTTGGAGGCATTATCTATACAATGTTCATGTAGATGTGTTCACAGATCATAAGAGTCTTCAATTTGTCTTTTCTCAAAAAGATCTTAATCTTCATCATAGAAGGTGGTTAGAGCTCTTAAAAGATTATGACATGAGTATCCTCTATCATTTAGGAAAGGACAACATAGTGGTTGATGCTCTCAGTAAACTATCCATGGGTAGTGTTTCTCATGTTGAGGATAGTAAGAAGAAGTTAGCTTAGGAAGTCCATTAGTTTGACAGACTAGGTGTTCACTTAGTTGATACAGATTAGGGTGATATATGGGTTCAGAGTAGTTTAGAATTATCTTTAGTTTCTAAGGTGAAACAAAAGGAAGATAGATATCCCAGCCTTGTCAAGTTGAAAGAGTCAGTTCAGGATCATAAAGTAGAGGTTTTCTCCCAAGGGGGAGATGGTGTTTTGCGTTGTCAGGTTCATCTTTGTGTTCCAGGTGTAGATGACTTAAGGCAGCGAATTCTTGAAGAAGTGCATGGTGCGTGCTACTCTATTCATCCAGGGGCTACAAAGATGTACCGCGACTTACGGGAAATCTATTTGTGGAGTGGGATGGAGAGATAAATTGCAGATTTTGTGGCTAAGTGCTCTATATATCAGCAAGTTAAGATAGAGCATCAAAAGCCTAGTGGGTCCATGTAAGAGTTCAGTATTCCTACTTGGAAGTGGGAAGTTGTGAACATAGACTTTATGACGGGTTTGCCTCAAACTCGTCATCACCATGATTCAGTCTGGGTCATTAGTGGACAGAATGACCAAATCAACTCATTTCCTTCTAGTTCATACCTTTTATTCAACCGAGGATTACGCCAAACTCTATATCAAGGAGTTGGTCAGATTGCACGATATTCCTCTATCTATTATCTCAGACCGAGGTACTCAATTTGCCACTTATTTTTGGAAAGCATTCCAAAAGGGTCTTGGTACCTAAGTTTATCTCAGTACAGCCTTTTATCCTCAGATAGATGGTCAAGCAGAAAGGACCATTCAGATGTAATAAGATATGCCTAGGGAGTGTGCAATTAATTTTAAGGGAAGTTGGGATGACCACTTACCTTTGATTGAGTTTGCATACAACAATAACTATCATTCTAATATTTGGATGGCTCCATTCGAAGCTCTCTATAGTAGGAGATATAGATCTCTAATTGGTTGGTTTGAAGTTAGTGAGGCCTTAGTCATAGGTCCTGACTTAGTATTCAACGGCTTAGAAAAAGTCCAGTTGATCTAAGAAAGACTCCGGGCTGCTCAGAGTCAACAGAAGTCTTATGCAGATGTTCGTAGCAAAGATCTCAAGTTTAAGATTAGTGACTAAAAGATATCGAGTTTGAGATTGGTGACTATGTCTATCTAAAGATCTCTCCCATAAATGGAGTAAAGAGATTCGGCAAGAAGGGAAAGCTCAGTCCCCGATATGTCGGTCCCTTCAAGATTCACAGTGGCTTTTGCAAGGTAGCCTATGAACTTGAATTGCCTTCAGATATACCCTCAGTTCATCTAGTCTTTTATGTCTCTTTGCTCAAGAAGTGCATAGGTGATCCATCAGTTGTAGTCCCTATTCAGAGCATTGATGTTCATAAAACTCTCTCTTATGAAGAGATTCCAGTCGAAATCTTAGACTATCAGACTCGTAGATTGAGGAACAAAGAAGTCCCTCTAGTTAAGGTTATTTGGTGAAATCAGTCCGTCGAGGGAGCTACTTGGGAAGCATAGGCAGACATGCATACCAAGTATCCTCACCTCTTCTTTGTCAACTCAGATCAAGCTCAAGGTAACAGTTCTCCTTAAGCTTACTCGGTTTCATGTTCAGTGTTCATCACAGACTTGGTATTTACTTTCATGTTCATATTCCCAGTATAAACTTGGTATCAAGTACCATTTCATATTCAGTCATGCATTCATGTATCAGCTCAGTTGTATAATTATGCATCAGAAATGCATTCTCATTGTGAGAAACTTAGTTCTTCAGAAAATTCAATCATTCATTCATGAATCAATTACACATGCATCAGATATGCATGTTCAGTATGTTATGTTCAACTTGTCAGTCATGAGATCATGTTCTAGTTATTCATGTTCAGTTCATGCTCAGCTTATTGTTTCCTCTCTCAGTCCGTCTCATTCGAAGATAAATGTTCTAAAGGGGTAGATATTGTAATAACCCAAAGCTTTCTAGAAAATTTTATCCTAAGAATGCCTAGTATTAGCTTCTAAAGAGAATGATAATTATTTCATGAGGAATTTTCAAGATTTTCACTTATTGTCATGTGGAAAATTTAATAAGCTTTCCATCAATATAAAATTTTTCCAAATCCGATAACCAGGTCAGAAAAATAGTGCCATATTAGTCAGTGGCCCACCGTGACATAAGAGGAAATGGTATTTAGCAATTTCCAGTAAGTGTCTGCGATTATGGTGCATCGCGCCAACACTCAAATTTAGAATTGTCCTTTTTCCGGTGTCTCTGCGCGATTTCCCCCGCATCGTGCTAAAGTTATAGGTCATAAAGGAAGGGGCAACGTGATGGCTCTGCATCGCGCTATCCCTCAATTTCTCAATTGTCAATTTCCAGTGACACGGCGCAATAACGCCGCATCGCGACAGGGGTCCTATTCGGGAAATTTCTACTGAAGTTAAATGATACGTTTAGGGTTAAAAGGGTCAATTCCTACCCCTATTTAAACCCAATAACACATGATTTAGCCATTCTTCACCCAAAATATACTATTTTCTCTCAAGTTTCACTCAAGAACAAGCAAGGGTTTCTATTAGGGATTTAAATTCTAGAAGGTTTCACCATCAATCTTCATGAAATCATGAACCGAGGTATGCGTAGTGTTCATTCATGGACTTCTTTCGTCCATGAAGCCCAAGAATCTCTTTTCTAAGTTTAAGTTTATGGATTTCTTTATGAATTTCATGTTGGGTTTGTTTTGTTTATGTTGAGAATGATCAATTGAATTTAAATCCTTGTTGGGTGATCAATTTTATGTGGAATTGATTTGTGTAGATGTATATTCATGTGAACCTATGAATAAACCCTAGGATAATGAAAATTAGAGATGAATCATGATGATTAATTGTTGTATAATGTTGTCTACAGGTGCTATGCCTACCATGTGTTTGATTAAATGCCTAGATGAAGGAATAAGGCCCAACTAGTATGATATCATGAAATCCCCATGTATGTACAAGTTATGCCTATCACATGTTTTAATGGAATGCTTCTATAAATGTATTATGGATTATGATGTTATTTATATGTTCAAGTAAGTTATTCTTGGTCAGTTTCCTTCCATTGAGTCCTAGGGGTACTTGTACCCGAAATATTAGCTGTATGCCTAAAGCCATGTCATGTTTTCACGATACTCTTAGTCAAGCCATGATCCTTAGACTTCAGACAGTCTTATGACTCAGGAAATCTCTATGATCTCATGAACACAGTCAGTTGTCAGATGTCTATAGTATTCCGCCAGTCAACGGAAGTCAGTAACTCATTCCATGTTCAAATCAGTAAATCATGTTTAGTGTCTATTCAGATGGGAGTAGAAATTAGCACCGAGAGAACACAAGGGTGGGAACTCACCTGTTATATGAGGGTGTGATTCTTAGAAGCAATCCTTGCATTCCAGAACTATGTATCCAGCATAGGTTGAGACATCATAGCCTGCTATATGAGGCTAGATAAGGTGGATTAACCTATTATATGAGGTTTCCCACTACTCTTATTAGAGTTACCTGTTATATTAGGGTTACTCACATGTTGTCCTTACCAGTGGCGCAGTATGGACACACTTCCAATAGGGCATAGATTGGACCCCAATTTAGCTATAATGCATCATTTGGGACATGTCGGTTAGATGACTACTTCCCACAGTCTCAGTATCGGTCTCAGTAAAAGAACTCAAATAGTCCTTCAAAATTCAGGACTGTCAGATACAGTCAACTCAGATACAGAATGAAACTTAGATAGTTCCACCAAATTCAGAATTTTAACATACAATCACTCATGTTATCAGTTACATCAGTTATCAGTATGCCATGTTATCAGTATTCAGATTCAGTATTTATGTTATCACGATTTTAGATATAGTTACTATGTATGCATACATGTATTCTCAGATTCATATTAGTCAGTTAGCCAGCATTGTTCATGCATATGAACCCCATGCATTCAGCCTACCCTATATGCATACCAATACATTCAAAGTACTGATGCATTTGCGTTATGGTGTCTTATACCATAGGTTTAGAGACACAAGCTCCAGATCAGCAGTAGATTCCAGTTTCAGCAGTCAGAGTTATAAGTGAGTCCTCATCATTCGAGGACATGATTATTCATCTATTATCTCATTAATTAGTTTATTAGTTGTAGTTAGTTGGGGACATGTCCCATCAGCTCCTTACTCAGACAGTTCAGTCATTAGAGGTTTTCTAGACTATCATGTTTCAGACTTCCGTATTTTCAGTTTTGTTTTAGGTATTTCATACCCCGTTTAGATGTTATATTTTACATCAGTTATGTGAACCTTATGGCCTTTCAGTTTATGTTTCTGTATTATTCAGTATTTTATGTAGTATACAAGTACAGATATCAATCATGGGTTAGTTTGTGGTCATTCGGGGTCATGGGCACTGTGTAGCATTCCAAGTACCAGATTCGGGGTGTTACACTTATATCTTTAACCAAAAAAAAGAGAGGAAGGAAGCTTTGGACACTTACAAAAATAGAATACACACAATCCAAATTTTAAGCTTTGGCCGCCCTCTCTTTCCCTTCAGCTTTACTTTTTGTTTGCATCATTTCAAAAAGAATTCCTTATCCTTCTTTGCTTCTATGAAATGAAAATGTAGGCATTCCTAGAGCATTCGAGTCTTATGTGACAAAAAAATAGATTTGAGGCCAACGATACCCAGTTCACTGCTCCAAAAAAGGTGAAAATCATAACCTATTCCTGTTGGAAAATATATTTCATGAATACATATAAAATTATATGAAGAATACAAGATAGATGATAAATAATATGAACACCGAAAGCATATTTGAGGCTTGAAACACGCCCGAAACATTTTCCTAAAAATGATATTTTCTCTCTCTCCTCTGCGAGATTGCTATGAGATTTAACACAAATGGTTTGGATGGATATGACAAGCCTATTGAGTTCTGCACTAAATAGTGAAGAGATTCTTCTGAGAAGGAAGAAGTCAGAACTTGATCTTATTAGGGAAGAAGAAAAGCTTTTGGAAAAAACTTTGTAAAAGTTACGTTGTTAAAAAATTATGATAAAAATTTATAAAGTTGGATTTAAATAACATTTCTAGTGTCCAAAGGATGAAAGGGAACAACCTTTCACTAAAGACATATTTTCTTAAAAGTCACAACCTTTTATCTAAGATGCACCTCTTCAACTAAAAGATACTTCTTCTCTAAAAAGGCACCTTTTTATTAAAATACTCTTATGTATTAATTTAATTTAAATAAAATATCCAACAATTCCTCAATTATTTAAATATAAATTAAGTCACAAAGATCAAGTCATGTTCATGCATAGAGTAATGTGTCTTTCGATTTGAACATCACCTTAGTGCAATGTCACAGGACGAAATCGAAATTCCACGTAGCATAATAGCTTTGAACGTATTATTTCTTGTGATAACATCAGTGACACTACACGCATAAATATTTTATTCCTGCCTTCCTCTCAGCATGCTTAGCACTTTTATGTTCATGTACTATCCAAAATTTATGAACATTTATAAAAACAACTCCAACTCTCAATCAAAGTGTTACCACTTCTATGTTTATATAGGTGAAGTTCTTCTAGTGTCTTTGTCATATTTGAGACACTTGTTCCACGAACTGAACCTCATTAAAAGCATTATAACATAACCCTTCAATCTATGACAACCATTACTAGTATATCTCTTATTTATGTACTCAAACATCTATGTATCAATAACTTATTGCTATTCTTTAAACCCATAACTATTCATTTCATAGTGCTAGGTAGGGTTTCCATTATTGGTGGACCTAATTAAGGAGTTTTTATATAATCATACTTGAAGATTTATTCAACAACTTTCTTTTAATAAGTTACTAAATAGACTAGTCAAATTCATTTGACTCCGCCAATCTGATAGAAGTCATTCGGTCTTGAATTAACTTTCTCACATAATCATGTCAAGAACTTATGCGGTTTGAATTCTCATTATATAATCTCTATATGCTTGAGCTAGAGTGGCTTGATATCACAAATACCAATTGTAGGGGGGTGCGGATAGTGTGAGTAACTTGTACATAGCTCTGACAAATAACATATCTACTATATGTTTCATATTTCTAGTTTTTATGTAGTCAAGTAGATTCTTTTTCATAAGTATTTCTGTTAATCTTATTTGCTCCATATCTTTTCTCCAATATTTTAAGTATTCGTAGTTTATCATTTTATCTTATAGTAGTTGTAATTTTAAAAATTTCTGTGTAATAACTTATTCTAATCGTACTATATCTAATATGTGATTCTATGTTATCTATGTGATTTATTAACATTTGTTGTTCATGTATAATATTATATAAATTATCATCTATATCTCCTTTCTCTAAGATTAATTTTATTCTAAATAATCTTTCTTCTAATTGTCTTTTTTCTCTTTTAAACTGATTCCTGTAATTAATTTCTTCATTTAGCCAACTTAATTTTTCTCTAACTCTTCTAATATATTCTATCATTTTTTAATCTGTATAATATCCATCTGAATAATAACTATCTAAATATGAGCAGTAGTTATCATTATATATGTGTAAGTTTTCTATAGAACTTAATAACTCTTCATTAAAATGAAATACCTTTTCGTATAAAATTTTTCTTATATCTACTATTTCTATATCCTTAAGTATATACAAAACAAGTATTCTAAATTTATCTATCATTTCATCAGATAAGTAAATATTCATTCTTCATATGATGCTATTTTCAAAATATTCCCTTCAATCATATACATAACAAAATATGGTCATCTTAGATAACTATATACTAGATTATTCTTAAATAACATATTCTTTGGTCACTATTAGCATGGTAATCTGGATACTTTTTCCCTAAACAGTGCCTCTACTCTGATTACTCCCCTATCACGACTTCTTTGCCTCACTGGTTTTACCTTTAGGATGGCATAGTTCTTAACATGCTATTCTTTGAATAATTCTACTATAAAGTAATTAATATGAGCTTATTTTATTATATCATGATTGTCAGGAATTTATGAATTTAGCTATTCATAATTGTAAATGAAAATACATGTTCTGGTAGATTTGATAAATCTGTGCTTTGCTCATCCATAGCTTTTCCATAGAAATATATCTATTTTTATTAAATATTCAAAAGTTTTTTTTTGTACAAGAGAGAAGGCTTTCTTTCAACACATGAAAGTCTTGTCGTAGATTTGCCGTATGGCTTACATATTTATAATCTTAAAAAGATGAAAATGCGTAAACTATTTTCACTATTCCTACTTTACATGTAAACTATATACTATTCCAACTTTACAAAAAGTCTTTACACTTATCTTACTTTTTCAAAAGTAGAAAGACTAATCTACAAAAAAGTTCTAAAAAGACAAAACTAATTAATGGCCTTTGCCAAAAAGTCAAAAAGCTATACAAATAATTTATATATCCAAAGTTAAAAAGCTATACATGTCATTTTCATAGCTTTTATTATCTTGTCTCTTTGTCTTTTGTCTTTATTCCTCCATTGCTCCGTTGCTTTCTATCTTTTTTCTATCTTCCAGCTGGCGTCCTTATCTTCTTTTATTCTAGTTGAACTTCTGGAATCACATTATTTTCTCCATGGCATTTTGAGCATTGGTGGTCTAGATATTTGTGTCCTATTAATTTGCAATATCTGATTAATAATTCTTCTGAAATAAATTCCCTTTTAATTGCCCTTGTAGATGGTTGTTTTTCTGGATTGAGCAACGTCATAATCCATTGTTTAACTTCTTCCATATTAGACTGTCGTAGCTCCCTTGAATTTGAATAGATCATTAATTGGTCTCTCGAATAGTAGCTCCATATGGGATTTCCATTGAGATAATTGTTTGCTAGTTCTTGAATAATTGTAGCTATTCCTATAGTTCGTTTATTTGCATAAAAATCAGGTATCTCAACTTTTGGTATCTCTGGCTGTTGAACAATATCTTCTGGTATAATCATATCTATGGTTAATCCTATTTTTATAACTTGTATAATTGGTTTAATTTTGTCATATAATATCTCTGCTGGTGCAGTATAAAACTTTATAAAAAATAGATTTCCTTTGGTTATTTTCTTATAAGTGGCGAATGCTCTATATAATTCTGGTATAGCTGTTAGTTCATCTACTTCTTGGGTATATATGGTATTTAATAGTCCATAACTAAAATAGGTTTTAACTAAATTTAGGTTAGTTTTTGGTAATGCGATTAACTTGTTGTAACCTTGTAGTTTTTGGGTTATATAATCTGTATTTGGTTCTTGGATATTTATTGCTCTGGGTCTAAGGTTTAGGTGAGTTTGTATTTTGTGGATATTTTCTATGTATGCTCGAGTTATATGGTTATAGGCTTTTTTATCTTGGTTTAAACTTTCTCGATATGTGGTAGCTTGTGGGGGTATGAACAAGGGGTCTTTTTGTGTTTTTGGTATAAATGGTTTTTCAAATATCTTGTTCATGTTCATGTTCTGATATCTTTGTTCACTAACTCCTTTGCTTGTACCTGCAGTTGTAAATTGACAAACGTTATGGGTTTTATGAAGTGTCCAAACGTCTCCTTTTATCTTTGGAATTTTATTGTCTTCCGATTGACATAGCTCTGCACACTGCTGAGTTATCTGAGTCATAGCTTCAGACTTCAGTTTAACTTCATTAGTCTTTAGCTTTTCAATTTCATTACCCTTACTGTCCACTTTCAGTGAAAGTGTAGTTAGGGTTTTGAGTACTTTTCTAAAGCATCATTTTCTATTATATCAGTCTGTGTAGCTTTATCATGATATGTAATCTGTAATAACATTTTTGTTAGTACTGATTACTTCAATTGTAAACGTAAAATTTAATATATTCAATGCTAATCTCCGAATTTCCTTCGTTGTAACTGAATTTTGTATTTTTCTTGTTAACCACCATCATACCTGTGTATTATCTGTTCGCACAATAAATTTTTTATATACAAAATATGGCTCAAATGCTAATAAACATTTGTATAATGAACATAATTCTTTTTTATTTATTTTCCATTTTATTTCTGTTTCATCAAACATTCCTGAGTAGTATCTACAATGATGTTCTAATTTTTCTTCTTCATATCTATATTTAAGTACTCCTCCATAATTATATTCACTTGCATCTGCTTCTACTATATATGTAAATTTTTTATTTTCATCTGGAAATTGTAATTTTGGTAACTCTTTACAAAGTATTTTTATTTTCTGAACTTGTTTTTTATCCTCTTCATTGTAATTATATCTACATCCTTTTTTAATTTTTTCTGTAATGGCTTTAGGTTTTCTGCTAATTTTGGTATATATTTTCTTTCTTGGTTTACTAATCCTAAAAATGATTGTAATTTCTTTTTTGTATCTAATTCTTCTTCTGAATTTATTATTTTTTGTACTATATGTCGTTGCATTTTTACTCCACTTTTATCTATTTGTATACCTAAAAACTATATCTAATTTTTCATAATTTCAGCTTTCTTTTCACTTAAACTTATTCCTGAATTTTCTATTATACCTGCAAATTGTTCGAGTAATTTTAAATGTTCCTCTTTAGTTTTTGTATATAATAATATATCGTCTATGTATACTGTACAATAAGGTAATTGTTTGAAATAGTTATCCATAAAATGTTGATATCTACCTAGTGCATTTTTGTTCACTGTGTTTATTTACTATGAATGCTGGGCTATTGTGTTTACTATTATTTTTTTGTATGTATTGAGTTTCTAATAATTCATCTATATGTATTTCGAAACTTTTAAATCATTAAAGTTATATGTTAATGGTTTTTGGGTTATTATACTATTTTTATCTATTAGCGCAATTCTTACTGTAGTCTTATGTTTTTCCCATCCTTTTAATGGATCTTCACTGTGTAGTTGTCTTAATTTTTTCTTTATTATTTCTACCTTATCTATTGAAAATATAGTTATTTCTTCTTTATTTATTGAAAATATAACTAGTTCTATTGTGTCTTCAGTATTTTTTATATTTTCTAATTTTTGTGTGATTTTTTTCACTTCCTTTTATCCAATCAGTTTTTTTTCTTATTTTATTAATAATTTTTTTTTCTCTTACCTTTTGTTTACATGGTGTTGTAAACCACCAGTGTGTTTTATTTATTATATGTGGGTATAGTTTATCTATAAACGGCATTCCTAAAAACATATCTTTTTATGTTAGTTCATAATTATAGATCTCTTCTATTGTTAATATCTTATCTCATACTTGTATTTTTACATTTCTAGCTTTATAGGTAATTAAGCTTCCTTCATTCTTAAATCCTTTGACTATTATTGGTGTTTTTAGCTTATCTCATTTGTCTTCTGGTAAACAATTATATCAACATAAGTTGGCTTCTGCTCCTGTGTCTATCATAGATGTATAATATCTGTTATAATATTCTTCTACTATAATTTTCATAAGTACATATATTTTCATGTTAATGTTCTTTTTATTAATAATTTTTCCTTATTGTAGGTTATGGTTAATTGTGTGTATTCTATATTGTAGAGTTTTACTTGTTCTAACCATTTAATCCCTAATATTATGTCTGTTTTTTACATATCTTCCTTTATTTCAAATTCTATTTTTATTTTTCTAACTCCTATTATTATTTCCTTTTCAGTTGTTTCTTTAATAGTTATTAAACTTCTTGGTAGATTTAGGCATATATTACTATTAGATTTTATTTCTTCATTTTTCACTAGGTATTTTGCTATATGATTTTCTTTTTGTCCTGTATTTAGGAGTATTAAATATTCTTTTTCATTTATTGTTCCTGTTATATAATATTGAGTTAAATTAACTGTTGAAGTTATTTCATAATTTGTTCTTTTCAATGATCCTGGTGATTCTGGTTTTTCAAAAGCTATCCTTTTTCTTATACTTATTCTATCATTTATTATTTCTAAATCTTCTTCTATATCCATGTCTTTGTAACTATAATCATTGTTATTAATTGTTTTTACAAATTGTTCAAAAGGACTTTCTATTTGTATTTCATTTATTTTATTTTTTCCCATTATTTTATGTTTTGTTGTTAATACAAATAGATACTTACTATAAATTTAAATTTTCGGTATATTAAATTTCCTCTTATAGAAGTTATTATACTTTTTCTATAGGTTTTATAATTTTATCATCTGCTAAATATAATTCTATTGGTGTATCTATTCCTTCTCTAAAACATGCTTTTATTAATATTTTCATTCCTCCAAGGTGTACGCATTTTATTGGGTCTTTACTTTTTATTTTGTTTATTTCTTTATTAATTGTTCTTTTGTTACTAGTGATATACTAGCTCTACCTTTTGCATATCTACAGTCTATTACATGTTCTTTTTGGTTTACTACTACTAAATATGTTTTTGATTATTGGTTTTTTAAATATTTTTTTACACTTAAATCTAATTCTTTTTCTTTTATCTCGTCAAATATATTACTATCAAATATTATTTTCTGATCTGTTCCTTCTTCATTTAACAATTCTTCCTTTGTTATTATTTTTATATCTTCTTCAGTCATTTGATTCATCTGATTTACTATCTATTTTATTATCTATTTCATTTTTAGAAATTTCATATATACTATCGTCACTTTCTAATTCGTAATCTATATAATCTATTTGCATATATTCTATATTTTCTATCAATATTTCTGATATTTGTTTCTTTTTTGGATCTTTGGGCATTTTACAATCTCTAACTAAATATCCTAGTTTTCCACAATTATAACAAGTACATTCTTTTATAGATTTCTTTCTTCTATATGGTATTTTATATTTATAATTTTTTACATAATATCTTTTTCTTGGTTTCTTATACTTATATTTTGACTTTCTATATTTTTTTATATTTCTTATGTCTTTTCCTTTTCTTATAATATTTTTCTTCACATCCAAATTGGGGTGCTATTTTATCTTTGCAACATGCTAAATTCCTTATTAATATTTTTTCCATTTTTATTTCTTCTCTGTATTTTTCACATATATTCCTATACCATTGTTGTAGAAATTTTATTCTTGTTCCTAGGGTATCTACTATTTTTGCTTCATCCCAACTTTTTATTATTTTTGAACTAAATAGTTCAGGTAGTTTACTAAACTATAATCTTCTTACTTCTTTACTTTCTTCTGTATTGTATGTTCCCTTATAGTAGTATTCTTTAAATGCACATGTATATTTATCTATATAGCACATATTATATATTGCTAGTTTTAACATTAAATTCCTATTTGTATTTTTTTATTTATTTTGTTCTTCTTAGTATGTTGTCATACTTCTAAATTCATCACTTATAGCTATTTCACATTGTAATACCCCAAAAAATCCAAACCAATATTAGATCCATGTACCAAGATCATGCATAGTACATCATGGTTCTTTTATAGTTTTATGAGTAGGTTAGATGTATATTAAGGGTTCAAATAACTCCCAACTATCAGACGAATCAAAACATTTCTTACCGATTGAATTCTTGAGAAGGATATTGGTATAGTCAACTTCAAACGAGAATATCTCTCATTATAGTTGGAATTTTTGAGCTCATAACCTATCAACAGATATATAATTGAATTATCTTTCTAATTACCAATTTTGCCTAAATTCGATATCGGAGCAAAGAGTTATTCCTATTTTACTCCAGCATGTCAGGCTGGAAACAGTGTGACGACATTCGTGGTAGCTAACCACATTTTTGACGCCCTACCACGAAGGTCGTCAGCCTTAGGAAAAAACCAGCTCCTAAGTGATAACATTCGTGGTAGTTTACCACGCTTGTGACACCCTACCACGAAGGTTGTCAGCCTTAGGTAGAAACCAGCTCCTAAGTGACGACATTCGTGGTAGCTTACCACATTTGTGATGCCTTATCACAAAGGTCGTCAGCCCTAGGCAGTATCTAGCTTCTGTGTGACGACATTTTTGATTGCTTACCACATTTTTGACGCCATGTCACAAATGTCGTCAGCCTTAGGCAAAGTCCAGCTTCTGTGTGACGACATTTTTTATGGCTTACCACATTTTTGATGCCTTGTCACAAATGTCGTCAGCTATTATTTTCAGCAACTAGGAATTTATTTCATAAGGGTATTTTGGTCTTTTCCCTTCACTTCCCATGACTTATAACCCTCAAGGAACGTATTATCTTCCATTCTCTTTAGTTGAAACATCTTAAAAACCCCTCTTTTATACTCTTAACTACAAGATTAGGGTTTTCTCTCAAGATCATTTCCTTAAGAGCAAGCCTAAGGAATACTTCAAGAACCTTCAGAAACATTAGATCTCTTTCAAGATTCTATCACTAAAGTATGCGTAGTGTTCATCTATAGATCTAATCCGTTCATAGAGCTCAAGAACCATGTTTTAAATATTATTTTGTAAACTTTTTGTGGTGATATGAGTATGTACATGTTGACGATTGTTGTTTAAGTTTTAATGTGATGTCTAAAGGTGTTTTCATGCAATATATATGTTTATTAATTGAAAACCATGAACTTTAGGTGGTTTAGTATGGTGCAAGTATGAAACCCACCTATGCCTTAAAAAATGCATGCAAGGTGTTTGATAAAATTTTTAGGATGCTAGAAGTTTATGTTTGTATGGTTGTATGATGTCTAAATGACAAGTTCATGTTAGCTGTATACTTCAATATGAATCCCATGCTTTTCATGTGTTGCTATTGTGGTGGTATGAAGCATGTAAGATAATGGAGATATACAATATGTACACAAAATATATCCATGCATTCCCTACAATGTTTAAGATGTTGAATAACTATATGAAATATGGTACCCCCTACTTATGATATTATAAATTGTGGACTCAAATCTTGTGATCAAGTCATGTCATGTGTGTCAGTTTCCTTCTATCGAGTCCTGGGGGTATTCGTACCCAAAAAACATAGTTGTGTGCCTAGAGTCATGTCATGTTGTCACGATAATCACAGTTAAGCTATAATCTAAAGAACTTAGTCAGTCATGTGACTCAGGAAACCTCAGAAATCTCATGATCTCAGTTAATTCTCATATAATAGTACTACTCCGTCAATCAATGGAAGTCAGTTAATTTGTCCATGAACAGTCAGTTGAATCATGTTTAGTCTCTTTAGATGGGAGTAGAAGTTAGCACCAAGCGAACCCAAGGATGGGGACTCACCTACTAGTTTTAGGGTGTGATTCTTAGCAGTCATCCTTGTGTTCCAGAACTACGTAGCCAGTGTAGGTTAAGATATCTTATCCTGTCAGATTAGGGTTGATGAGGTGGATTAACCTATCAGTTTAGGGTCCTACCATTCTCACTTTAAGCACCTTCCAGGTAAGGGTCACTCACAACTGTCCTTACCAGTGGTGGGGTATTAACACCCCTCCAGTCGGGGTAAAGATTAGACCCCAGCTTAGCCGTAATGGTACACATGGGGCATGTCAGTTAAACAACTACCTCCCACAGTTTTAGTATCAGTATCAGTAAAGAATTCAGAAAATTTTTCAAATATCAGCATACCAAGATTTTTAGATACAGTCGAATTCAGCTATAGCACGGAACTCAGAGAGTTCAACCAGATTTAGGGCTGTCAGATACAGTCGTCTATGCTATCAGAACTATGATTCTAGCCATGTATTAGCGTACAAATTTATCCATTACATACTCACGATCTTAGTTACTATGTATATATGTTTGCACTCTTACGTTCATATCAGTCAATCAGTTAGCATTGTTCATACATGCAAACCCTGTTTATATTTAGCCTAACTGACTCATATACTCAGTACATCCCCTCGTACTGATGTATTTGCTCTATGGTGCTTTCTTTTCATGTTACACCATAGGTTCAGAGACACAAGCTCCAGATCGGCAGTAGCCATAGCATTTCCAGTCGCAGAGATTCAGTGAGTCCTATTTATTAGAGGACAATATGATTGGATTTATTCATTATTATTTTAGATAGTTATCAATTTATAGAGTTAGTTGGAGACATGTTCCTTCAACTCCTTATTTCAAAGATTGCTTAGCGGCTTTCGGATTACGCTCAGATTTAGCTTTCAGATTCAGTTTTCAGTTGTTTTGGGTATTTTTTGCCCATATGGATGTTATATCATTTTAGTTGAACCTTATGGCCTATTACGCATGTTTTCTGCATTATTATGTCATGAATTGTAGTATACAGGTACAGATATTAGTCATGGATTAGCTTGTGGTCCCTCGGAGTCATAAGCACCGTGTAGTGTTCCGATTCAGAAAATTGGGGCGTTATAAACTTGGTATCAAAGCCCAAGGTTCAATAGAGTCCTGGGAAGTCTGAAAGCCGCATCTAGTAGAGTCTTGTACATGGGTGTGTTGCGTGCCACATTTATGTACAGGAGGCTATAAGATGTTTTAGGAATAGTTCCCTTTCTTCAGTATTCATGCCGTGCTAGTAAGTATAATTTCAAGTCAGTCTTTCAGTCTAATCCGCTCTTCTCTTATTTCAGAAACATGCCTCTAAAGAGAAGAAATCAGCCAGCTCCTCAGCCCGAAGATCCTTTGGGCGAACATATTTCTTAAGCGGAGTTCAGGACCGCATTTATCACTCTTGCTCAGTCTGTTGCTACCCAAAATGAATGATCAACAGTCATTCCAGCCAATCTAGTGGACAATTCAATAGTAGCTAGGATCAAGACTTCACCTGAATGAATCCTCCATCATTCTTTGGGTCTAAGCCAGACAAAGATCCTCAAGAATTCATTGACCAAGTCTAGAAAGTCATTGATATCATGGGATTCACTTCTTCCCAGAGTTTTGAGTTGGTCGCATGCCAATTTTAGGATGTTGCTCACACTTGGAATAAGCAGTGGTTAGCAGAGAGGTTAGAGGATGCAGGTCCTGTTGAGTGGGAAGAATTTGTCACGGATTTCTTAGACAGATTCTTTCCCCAAGAGCTGAGAAAGGCCAAAGTCTTGAGTTCATCAATATCGGGCAGGGAAATACTACAGTTAGAGAGTATTCTCTTAGATTTACTCAGCTAGCCAAATATGCCCCTCATGTAGTTGCAGACAACAGGGCTAAGATGAGCTAGTTCATGTCA
Source organism: Capsicum annuum (assembly GCF_002878395.1). Lineage (NCBI taxonomy): Eukaryota > Viridiplantae > Streptophyta > Magnoliopsida > Solanales > Solanaceae > Capsicum > Capsicum annuum. Next base: position 211,369,413 of record NC_061111.1, on the reverse strand, counting down.
GGGGTGAATGATAGCATAGTAAATGAGTGTAGGTATGTGATGCTGAACGGTGATATGACTTTAGCCAGTCTCATGATCCATGCTCAATAGATAGAGGAGCAGAATGTTAAGACTAGGGAGAGTCATAATAAGAGAGCAAGAGTAGGCAGTTTCAATTTTGCTCAGCCCAAATTAGAGGGAGGAAATTGTTCGTAGTTTCAACCTAAGTCAGTAGTGCTATCCCCTTCCTCCGCTAGTGCCCTAGTGCTGAAGTTCAGGGACAGCAATACAGACAGAGCACCAGGCTCTAAATCTCAGAGCAGTGTTAGCAATGCCAGAACAAACCCCCTTTGTTAGACTTGTGTTAAGAACCACAAGGGTATTTCTAGAGCCGGTAGTGATATTTGTCTTAGTTGTGGTAAGCTAGGCCACAGGATTAGGGAGTGTCCTCAGCCAGTCCCTCAGGGTCAGCAAAATCGTTCCACAGCCCAATCCGGCCGCCCAAACCAGCAGGGTGCCACTTCCAGTGCTACTAGTGGGCAACACCCAAATAGTCTCTATGCTATTCAGACCCGACAGGATTAGGAAAATTTTCCTGATGTCGTTACTGGTACGTTACAAATTTTTCATGTTCATGTTTATGCTTTGCTAGACCTAGGTGCATCCTTGTCTTTTGTCACTCCATACATAGTAGGCAATTTCAGAATCAGTCTTGAAATTTTAGCAGAGACCTTTTCAGTCTCTACCCTAGTGGGTAAAACCATCATAGCTCGGTGGGTATACAGGAAATGCCCGATTATGATATTTTTGAAATCCACATCAGCAGATTTAGTTGAGTTAGAGATGACTAATTTTGATGTCATTCTCGACATGGATTGGCTTCATTCCTGCTATGCCATAGCCGACTGTAGAAATAGGATAGTTCAATTTCAGTTCCTGAATGAGCCCTTCCTAAAGTGGAAGAGTAGCAGCACTTCGTCTTTCAGGGGTCAGCTTATTTCCTACCTTTAGGCAAGGAAAATGATTTCTAAGGGGTGTGTGTATCATCTCATGCATGTTAAGGATTCCAGTTCTGAATCTCCCAGTCTCAAATTAGTCCTAGTGGTTAATGAATATTCAGACATCTTTCTCGAAGATCTTTCAGGCATTCCTCCCAAAAGGAAAATAGACTTCGACACAGACCTTCTCGCAGATACTCAGCCTATCTCTATTCCTCCATACAGAATGGCACCAATAGAACTCAAGAAACTGAAAGATCATTTGAAGAATCTCTTAGACAAGGGATTCATCAGGCCTAGTGTATCCCCATGGGGTGCGCCAGTCTTATTCGTGTGCAAGAAAGATAGTTCTCTCAGAATGTGTATTGATTACCATCAGCTCTTTAAAGTCACGATCAAAAATAAGTATCCGCTGCCTAGGATAGACGACTTGTTTGACCAACTTCAGGGTGCCAATTATTTCTCTAAGATAGACTTCAGATCAGGCTATCATCAGCTCAGAGTTAGAGAATGTGACATTCCGAAGATAACTTTTTGTACTTGGTATGGTCACTTTGAATTTCTAATCATGTCCTTTGGTCTTACCAATGCCCCTATAGTTTTCATGGACTTGATGAACCGGGTGTTCAACCAGTACTTGGACACATTCGTCATAGTCTTCATAGATGATATTCTAGTCTATTCTCGCACAGAGAGTGATCATTCAGACCATCTCATAATTGTTCTTCAGACTCTCAGGGATCACCAGCTGTTCGCCAAGTTCAGTAAGTGCAAATTTTGGCTAAGATCAGTAGCTTTCCTTATACATATTATTTTCGATGATGGCATTAGAGTAGATCCTCAGAAAACCAAAGCGGTAAGAAACTGGCCTCGCCCTGTCTCTCTATCAGATATCAGGAGTTTCTTGGGTTTGGCAGGCTATTACTGATGGTTTGTCGAGGAATTTTATTCTATTGCATCTCCTATGTCCATATTGACTCAGAAGAAGGTCAAGTTTCAGTGGTCAGAACCTTACAAGAAGATTTTTCAGAAGTTGAAGACTCGACTCACCTCAGCTCTAGTTTTAGCACTTCCCGACGGTTCTGATGGATTCGTAGTATATTGTGATGCATCTAGAGTAGGTTTAGGTTGTGTCCTCATATAGCATGGTAGACTCATAGCCTATGCCTCCAGACAGTTAAGTCCCCATGAGAAGAATTATCCTACTCATGACCTTAAGTTAGCAGGAGTTGTCTTTGCCTTAAAGATTTGGAGGCATTATCTATATGGTGTTCATATAGACGTCTTCACAGATCATAATATCCTTCAGTATGTCTTTTCCTAGAAAGATCTCAATCTTCGTTAGAGAAGGTGGTTAAAGCTCTTGAAAGATTATGACATGAGTGTCCTTTATCATCCTGGCAAAGCCAATGTAGTGGCCGACGCACTCAGTAGACTGTCCATGGGTAGTTTTTCCCATGTTGAGGATGGTAAGAAGAAATTAGCTCAGAAGATTCATCAGCAAGCCAGACTAGGCGTTCGTTTAGTCGACTCTTCAGAGTGTGGTGTATGTGCTAAGAGTAGTTCAGAGTCATCTCTAGTTTCCGAGGTAAAAGAGAAGCAAGACAGGGATCCTAGCATTGTCAAGCTAAAAGAGTCAGTTCAGAGTCAGGAAGTAGAGGTTTTCTCCCAAAGAGGAGATGGTGTTCTTCATTGTTAGGGTCTTTTGTGTGTTCCCGGTGTAGATGACTTGAGGTAGTGAATTCTTGCAGAAGCTCATGGTACGCGATAATCTATTCATCCAAGGACCACTAAGATGTACCGCGACTTGTGGGAGATCTATTGGTGGTGTAGGATAAAGAGGGACGTTGCAGAGTTTGTGGCTAAGTGCTTTACATGTCAGTGGGTTAAGATAGAGCATCAGAAACCTAGTTTTTCCATGTAGTAGTTCACTATTCCTACTTGGAAATGGGAAGAAGTGAATATGGACTTCGTGACGGGTTTGCCTAGAACACATCATCAGCATGATTTAGTTTGGGTCATCATAGATAGAATGACCAAGTCAGCTTATTTCCTTCCAATTCATACCTTTTACTCAGTCGAGGAGTATGCCAAAGTCTATATTAGGGAGTTGGTCATATTACACGGTGTTCCACTATCTATCATCTCAGACAGAGGTACCCAGTTCACATCTCACTTTTAGAAAGCATTCCAAAAGGGTCTTGGTACCCAAGTTTATCTTAATATAGTATTTCATCCTCAGACAGATGGTCAAGCAGAAAGGACCATTCAGAACCTAGAAATATGATAAGGGCGTGTACAATTGATTTCAAGGAAAGCTAGGATGACCACTTGCCTTTGATTGAGTTCGCATACAACAACAACTATCACTCCAGTATTCAGATGGCTCCATTCGAAGCTCTCTATGGTAGGAGATGTAGGTCTCCATTGGTTGGTTCGAAGTTAGTAAGACTGCAGTCATAGGGCCTGACTTAGTATTCAATGCCTTAGATAAAGTTCAGTTGATCAGAGAAAGACTCCAGGCTGCTTAGAGCCAATAGAAGTCTTATGCAGATATTCATAGAAAGGATATCGAATTCGAGGTCGATGACTATGTCTATCTCAATATCTCTCCCATAAAGGGAGTGAAGAGATTTGGTAAGAACAAAAAGCTCAGTCTTTGATATATCGGTCCCTTCAGGATTCTCAGTCGCTTTGGCAAAGTAGCGTATGAGCTCGAATTGCCTTCAGATCTAGCCTCAGTTCATCCAGTCTTCTATGTATCTTTGCTCAAGAAGTGCATCGGTGACCCAGCAATTGTAGTACCTATTCAGAGCATTGACATTTAGAATAGCCTCTCTTATGAAGAGATTCCAGTCAAAATCCTCGACTATCAGACTCGTAGGCTGAGGAACAAAGAAGTCCCCCTCTAGTCAAGGTTCTTTGGCGGAATCAGTTCATGAAGTGAGCTACTAGGGAAGCAGAAGCAGACATGCGAACCAAGTACCCTCATCTTTTATTGGCTAATTCAGTCTTAGCTAGAGGTAACCATTTTCCTTAAGCTTATTCAGTTACATGTTCAAAATTCCAGTATAAAATTGGTATCAAGTATCAGTGCATAGCTTATCATGAATTCATGAGTTCAGCTTATCAGTCATGCATCAGATATGCATGTTCAGTTGGGCTATATTTAGTTTAGAATTCAATTAAGTTCTAAATCATGTGCTAGTTGATCATGATCAGTGTATGGGTCATTTTATCTTTTCTCCCCTCTCAAGCAGTCATCATTCGAGGATGAATATTTCCAAGTGGGAGATATTATAATACCCCAAAAAATCCAAACCACTATTAGAACCATGTACCAAACTCATGCATAGTACATCATGGTTATTTTATAGTTTTATGACTAGGTTAGATGTATATTAAGGCTTCAAATAACTCCCAGCTATCAGACGAATCAAAACATTCCTTACCAATTGAATTCTTGAGAAGGATATTAGTATAGTCAACTTCAAACGAGCATATATCTCATTATACCTGGAATTTTTGAGATCATGACCTATCAACAGATAGATATTTAATTAGATTTCCAACGATACCAATTTCTCATAAATATGATATCAGAGCAAAGAGTTATTCCTATTTTACTCCAGCATGTCAGGCTGGAAATAGTGTGATGACATTCGTGGTAGCTTACCTCATTTGTCACGCCCTACCACGAAGGTTATCAGCCTTAGGCAGAAACCAACTCCTAAGTGACGACATTCATGGTAGCTTACCACACTTGTGACGCCCTACCACGAAGGTTGACAGCCTTAGGCAGAAACCAGCTCCTAAGTGACGACATTTGTGGTAACTTACCAGATTTGTGACGCCGTATCACGAAGGTCGTCATCCCTAGGCAGTATCCAGCTTCTATGTGACGACATTTTTGATGGCTTACCATATTTTTGATTCCATGTCACAAATGTCATCAGCCTTAGGCAGAGTCCAGCTTCTGCGTGATGACATTTTTGATGGCTTACCACATTTTTGACGCCTTGTCACAAATGTCGTCAGATATTATTTTCAGCAATGGGGAATTAATTTCATAAAGTTATTTTGGTCTTTTTCCTTCACTTCTCATGACTTATAACCCTCAAGGAATGTATTATCTTCTATTCTCTTTAGTTGAAATATCTTTAAAAACCCTCTCTTACACTCTCAACCACAAGATTAGGGTTTTCTCTCAAGATCATCTCCTCAAGAGAAAGCCTAAGGAATTCTTCAAGAACCTTCAAAAACATTAGATCTGTTTCAAGATTCAATCACTAAGGTATGCGTAGTGTTCATCTATGGATCCAATCCGTTCATAGAGCACAAGAACCATGTTTTAAATATTATTTTGTAGACTTTTTGTGGTGATATGAGTATGTACATGTTGACGATTGTTGTTTAAGTTTCAATGTGATGTCTAAAGGTGTTTTCATGGAATATATATGTTTTTCAATTGAAAACCATGAACTTTAGGTGGTTTAATATGGTGTAAGTATGAAACCCACCTATACCTTAAAGAATGCATTCAAGGTATTTGATAAAATGCTTAGGATGCTAGAAGTTCATGTTTGTATGGTTCTATGATGTCTAAATGACAAGTTCATGCTAGCTATATACTTCAATATGAATTCCATGCTTTTCATGTGTTGCTATTGTGGTGGTAAGAAGCATGTAAGATAATGGAGATATACAATATGTACACAAAATATATCCATGCATTCCCTACAATGTTTAAGATGTTGAATAACTATATGAAATATGATACCCCCTACTTATGATATTATGAATTATTGACTCAAATCTTATGATCAAGTTATTTCATGTGTGTCAGTTTCTTTCTATCGAGTCCTGGGGGTATTCATACCCGAAAAACATAGTTGTGTGCCTAGAGCCATGTCATGTTGTCATGATAATCTCATTCAAGCTATAATCTATAGAACTCAGTCAGTCATGTGACTCAGGAAACCTCAAAAATCTCATGATTTCAGTTAACTCTCAGATAATAGTACTACTTCGTTAGTCAACGAAATTCATTTAATCTATCCATGTACAGTCAATTGAATCATGTTTAGTCTCTTCAGATGGGAGTAGAAGTTAGCACCAAGTGAACCCAAGGATGGAGACTCACCTACCAGTTTTAGGGTGTGATTCATAGCAGTCATCCTTGTGTTCCAAAACTACGTAGCCAGCGTAGGTTGAGATATCTTAGCTTGTCATATTAGGGTTGATGAGGTGGCTTAACCTGTCAGTTTAGGGTCCTACCATTCTCACTTTGAGTACCTTCCAAATAAGGGTCACTTACAACTGTCCTTACCAGTGGCGCAGTATTGACATCCCTCCAGTCGGGGCAGAGATTGGACCCCAGCTTAGTCATAATGGTATACATGGGGCATGTCGGTTAAACAACTACCTCCCACAGTTTCAGTATTAGTCTCAGTAAAGAATTCAGACAATTTTTCAGATATTAGTATACCAGGACTGTTAGATACGGTCAAATTCAGCTATAACACGGAACTCGGAGAGTTCAACCAGATTCAAGGCTGTCAGATACAGTCATCCATGCTATCAGAACTACGGTTCGAGCCATGTATTAGCATACAGATTTAGCCATTACGTACTCACGATCTTAGTTGCTATGTATTATGTTTGCACTCTTATATTCATATCAGTCAGTCAGTTAGCATTGTTCATGCATGCAAACCCTGTTTATATTTAGCCTACCTCACTCGTATACTCAGTACATCCCCTCGTACTGATGCATTTGCGCTATGGTGATTTTTTGTCATGTTACACCATAGGTTCAAAAACATGAGCTCCAGATCGGGAAAAACCATAGCATTTGCAGTCACAGAGATTTAGTGAGTCCTCTTCATTCAAGGATAATATGATTAGATTTATTCATTATTAATTTAGCTAGTTATTAGTTTATGGAGTTAGTTGGAGACATGTTCCTTCAACTCCTTATTTCAGACAGTACTTAGAGGCTTTCGGATTTACGCTCAGATTTACCTTTCAGATTTAGTTTTCAGTTGTTTTGGGTATTTTTTGCCCGTATGGATGTTATATCATTTTAGTTGAACCTTATGGCCTATTGTGCATGTTTTCCACATTATTATGTCATGAATTGCAGTATACAGGTACAAATATCAGTCATGGGTTAGCTTGTGGTCCCTCGGGGTCATAAGCACCGTGTAGCATTCCGGTTCAGAAAATTGGGGTGTTACACATATTTGTTCAATATGTCTATAGGTGTTAGTTTAGTTATTGTTGTTCCTTCCGTTTTTTTATCATCCCTTAATACCTTTTTACTATCTTCAGTTAAATTTAAAAACTATAATTTTGTTGTTTTTATTAGTGTTCTTTCTATATATTCTGGTGTATCTATTGTATTTATATCATTGTCTAATAATTATTTTGTTATATATCCTATCCATAATTGTATCATTTTATCTACATCTATTACACAGTCTAAGTCGAAGAAGTTATAATTTTTATTAATTATTTGTTTTGGTGTCCATTTTTTATATCCATCCTTTAGGTTATATCTTTTAAACTTATCTTTATAATAATATGTAGGTTTTCTTATTTCTGATGTACTAGGTATTATATTTTCATCGTCTTTTTTTATCAAAAGTGTTTATTTCCATGTTCATTTTTTCTAAGTTTTCTTTATTAATTACTTCTTGTTTTTCATTAATTTCTAGCTTTTCTATATTTGTTAAGATTTATGTATATGTTTCACTATCTTCCGAATGATAATTATCTGTTTCTTCAGCATCTACTGTATTTATTTCTATTTCATTAGTTTCTAATTCTTTATTTTCTAATTTTTCTTTAAATTGATTTATCTCAATTAATAATTTTTGTTCTTTATCTTTTTCTTCTTTTTCTTTCTGTCGTTTTTCGTACAGCTCTTTTAGAATTTGCAGTTCTTTTTCTAATTCAACAATCCTATTTTTTTTAGTTTCTTCTATTTTTTGTATTTCTTCTGTAGTCTGTTGTTTTATTTTATCTATTTCTTTTTTCTGTCTATTTCTTTATTTTATTTTGCTATTCTTACCATGGTTGGTAATTTATCTTCTAATTTTAATTCTTTTTTTTCTAACATTAAGTATAAATGTTCACCTATTTTCTTATATCTTCTTCCTAAATTAGAAAATACTATTTTTATATTTAATCCTTCATGATTTTCATATATTTTTTCATCTATTATAAATTCTTTTTTGTTCATTTTATCTACTTGATAGTGTATAGATCATGTTGATATATGTATTCTAGATTATCTATTTGTGATTCTAAATATGATATTTCTACTTTTTGTTCTTTCGTTGATTTTTGGCATACTCCAACAATCATGTTATGTTGTAGTCTTTCTTTTTTTATTTTTAATTCTTTTCGTTTTTCAGATATTATTTGTTTTAGTTCTTTATATTTTTGTGATTTTGTTATGTTATTCATCTGTATAATATTTATAATATTTTGGTGAATACCAAAATCTGATTTTATCATAATTAGGTGGTATGTATCTCATTCTTCTAGATTTTAAATGAATTATTAATTTTGCCTTATTGCTAGATATTAAGGTAATTAAATAAGCTAATCTAAGGGGGTTTTCTTTTATTTTATTTAACTTGTTATATTCTAGATAGTAACTCGTTAAAATTCTTTTAATTTCTCTAAAAGCTTGTGTATTTTTAAATGGTATTTTCATATTTAACAAATAAATAACAACATAGTTAACAAGATAACGTAATTAATAATATTAACAACTAAATTGACATTTCTAACATTTCTCATAATTAACACATATCTACTTGTACATTTTTTAAATAACATAGCTCTGATACCAATTGTAGGGGGGTGCGGATAGTGCGGGTAACTTGTACATATCTCTGACAAATAACATATATTCTGCAAAATCAATGAATTCTCTTAATAATCTCTCAATCACTCAACTCCTTTAATTTGCTTGCTTCTACTAATGCAATATATTTTTTGTTTCGAAAAATTGTTCCTCCTCTTAAGGTAAACATCCATCATGTGGTAAATTTATTTTCTAACATAATCGACATCCAACTTGTATCGATATATCTTTGTAAAGTATTATGAAACTTAGAGTTTCGTAACTCTTTAGTTTTCTAAAGAAAATCAAAACACAACTACTAGATCTTCGAGTAGTATTTGTTTAAACAAGTTAAGTCACGATTCTTTCATCATCATGGACTGACTCGATCTAGGATCAAATAGGGTACTAACCACTTAAACATAAGTGACTAAATTATTTAGCACTCTTTTGTCAATGTAGTGAGATAACTCAATACGTTACCCCCAGTATTTTGTATAATCTTGATACCCAACATAGTACCAATTTCTCCAAGATCCTTCATTACAAATGTGAAAATTTTAAAACCTTCTCGTTTATATTATGTCTTTTATCATTTCTTTCGATCAACGTATTGACAAGCTATCACACAATAAGATACTAAGTCTAATATTGACTCTATTCTCATGCCAAACACCCCCACATGATTTAAATATTTTAAGAGTCATAACCATCACACATAGAAACTCGATTCACAATTAGGTAACCTACAAAAAATTATTGCGCTTCTTTTAAAAACATCAAATCATAAAGTTCTTTCACCTTTAAACAACATCAAACAATAAATATCATTTATTCTCACGATCTCAAATTATAAAAATATTTTTCAAGTATTAACATGACCCTCATAAATAAAATACTTCATATCATCTCATGACTTGAAATAAACTTCACATATGATCTTTATGCAGGAATAATGATCCACAATGATCACATCAAAAAATATTATTTTTAAAATTATCAAGCATTAGAAGATCATCACAAAATCATCTACCCTACCATTTATGAAAATAGATTTCACAAAATCACAAAAAGAAGGAATTTATAAATAAATAATAAGTAGGGTTAAGAAATTAGAACCTGATTTTCTCATACTCCATCCTTTGATAATCTGATGATGCACCTCCGATTTTCCAACATCTAGTACTGATGTGTGAGTAGATACCAACACATTTGAGGCTTTTAACTCAGAATAATTGCAAAGTCTTAAGAAACTTTTGTTAGTTTTGATTGTTTTTATTGTGTTAATGCAGATGTGAGTGATAGGGGAGGAAACAAAAGGAAAGAAGAACAACTCAGTTAGAATCTGGTACAGATAAGCTGAAGTAAAGCTGAAGACATTTTTGAAGCGCCATCAGATATGTGAAACGCTGTCAAAGTACCGTCAAGCGTAGACAGAATCTGAAGAATTGAAGTAACGTGTGATGACCTTTTTGAAGCGCCGCACAACTGTGATAAGGGATCAAAATTGCCGTCAACTTGAAGTAAAACATGATGAATTCCAATAAAGATGTGACGACATTTTTCATGTACTGTCACTTAACTGACACGCCATCAGATTTGTCGTCAGAAGACTCAGAAGATAAAAATTCACTGGAATCTTCGATGATATATTGCACACGTCGTCAGAAATCTGACACGCCATCAGGATCATTGTCGACTATTCCAAAGAGAAAACTGAAATCTTAATTTGTGTTTCCTTATTTAGAATTAACTATTTAAAGACTTGTTTAGGGCTTTTAAAGAATTCTTTTTATCTTTTGGGATTTGGATGATTGAGAAGCTATCAGACAATTAACTCGGAGGGTGGCACGTAAAATTGCTTCATCTTTTTCATCAGATATTTTTCTTATTTTCATTTCCAAACACTTATCAACTATTGTGGGTTTCCATCTTGTGATTGAATTGAAGAAATACTTGTTTGGTTTAATCCATCAATAAGTTTATCCATATTACCATGAATTCAACTTGTTATTTCATTCATCAAATCATGAATGGCTAATTCTATTAGCCCGAGTTATGGGATCCATGGATTAAGGTTTGATATGATGCTAGGTATTTAAAGGATTCAAAGAGTAGTAGGACATCTTGAAATTCCGTTGCTTTAACTTGAATCTATTGGTTTAAAACAATAGGTTCTGCCTTAGGCTTATTTTCTTTTAATAGAGAAATAAACTAGAGGATGTGAATTATCAACAGGGACTCGTAAGCTACCAACCTTCTATTTAATGATTGATGTCGTAACTGGATTAATCTACCTGAGATAAAATCCCATTGGAAATATATAAGTTATCTAAGTTTGAGAGAATTAGATAATAAATTGTCTGGTGAGTTTGTGAGATAAGTCAGATAGTATCGTCGTCAGGGATATTCTGTTGTTTCTACTTACTTCAAGAGTCTTAAGCATTACCTAGTATCTGTCAATTCCCAAAACCCATGGTGAAAATAACTCGAGTCTCCCATTTATCTTGGTTACAAACACTAAAATATTGAAAGTGACAATTGACTCTCTGTGAAACTTAAACCCCCATTTTGGAAACAGTAAACTACCAGTAAAGTATTTCGTAAACAATTCGAAGTTCACACCCTATTCCCTGTGGGATTCGACCCCAACCTAGTTGGGTTTTATATTAACAATGATTGCTTACACCCATTCAAGAGTATAGTTTGAGCGTTGTCAAAAATAGAGCCGTTGTCGGGGAATACGATTATAGACAAAAAGTTTATGCATGAAAATTTGCTGATAGTTAAGTTTCCTTAATTTAAGTTTATTTGTTGTTTTTGTCTATTTTAGGTGATGTGCTATTTATGCCAAAAACAAGAAGTTTTGGAGAATCGCTAATACCAATCAACCCAGAACCTCAGCTGATAGGGAGAATGGCTGAACAATAGGAAGCAGAGAGACTAGATGCTTTGGCTAGGGCTTAGGTGAATGTCCAAAATTTAGGTCAACAAGCACGTCACCAGAACCATGATGATGAAGACTTGGGTGATGAGGAACTGTTGAATCCTTAAAACCCAAGGAAAGCTGAGCAAGTTGTTGCACCAGTGCAGCAAAACGTCAAGAAAAACCATCTAGTTCGAGGAAGATATGGTCAACAACCTTTTCAATATGAGGCTGATAAAGATGATGAAGGAATGGATAGAGACGGTGCAACAGGTGCTATCATTCCTTCACCGTTGGTACCAGGTATAAAATTCAGTATAACAAGTACCATGATCCAACTCCTGAATATGAAGGGGTTATTTAGAGGCTTGCCTAGTGATGATCCGAACATGCATTTGGTGAAATTTATCACCATTTGAAAATCCTTTGACAATAAGGGAATGAGCCAGAATGCAATCAGGTTGAGGTTATTTTCGTTGTCTTTGTTTGGAGAGGCAACAATGTGGTTGAATAAACTAGAACCTGATTCTATAACCAACTGGAGATAGTTGAAAGATGCATTCCTAGAATGGTTCTTTCCACCCTCCAGAAGGGTACAGTTGAGGAATAAAATTAGTAACTTTAGATAGCTCTCGACTGAAGCATTACACGAAACATAGGAAAGATTTAAGAAGAAACTTGCACAATGTCCAAACCACAACATGACAGACTTGCACTTGATGGAGACTTTGTACCAAGCTTTCAACTCTGTGAAAAAGCCAACTATTGACAATGTTGTAGATGGTTCGTTCATTGACCTCTCTTTTCTAGATGCTTCTGACATGCTGAAGAGAATGACTAAATAGAGTTAGGCCTGGCACACTAGATATTATGTGGTGGCTAGCTCGACTGTTGCTGGTGGTATAACTTTGGAGCAGCATAGAAGGGATGAGAAGCGAGATCAGGACATGGCCTATTTGAAGACGCAGATGGACTTACTAGCCAAATACTTGCTATCTGGTACGACTGAAATGGATAAAGTAGTGGAATCTTAGGGTACTATTTCTGCAGGTGCTGATACGGAGGCAAACTATGTGAGTAATTAGGGGGGTTTCTGAGGCAATAGCTAGGGGAACCAAGGTCGGACTTTCTATGACAAGCCTGATTATAAAGATAGGGAGCAGGGACACTGGAGAAACAATAATGACAGGAGTGGTTTGTATGTTCCTCCTGGAAGTCGAGATACTGCAACAACTAGTTCTAGCAAGATGTCCATGGAGGACATGATGGAAAATCTGTTAAAGGAGTTGAAGCTACCAACTCGGGGGTAACTACTATGAAGAGTGAGTTTTCTACCCTCAGTCAGTTGGTTAGCTCACACTCTGCATCTATTAAGCAGTTGGAGCAACGGATGAGTCAACTTTCTGCTTCACTGAACCAGAGAAAAACTGGTACTTTACCTAGTGATATGGTTCAAAACCTGTGGACTGATGGCTCTTGTATGGTGATTACCACTTGAAGTGGTAAGATGTTATGTGGCCCTCCTGTGGGCAAATCTATGGGGAATGAGGTAAGTGTTGATGAATCAGAAGGAAGAAATCCAGTGGAGTCTAAGAAACTGAATGGTTTGATTGATATTTTAGAGAAAAAAGACAAAAAGGAAGGGGAAGTTATATTGAAAGAAATGCTAAAACCACCACCTCCCTTTCCTCGGAGATTGAGGAAGAAAGAAGATAATAAAAAATTATCAAATTTATGGCAATACTGAAACAACTGACAGTGAATGTGCCATTGATGAAGGCACTTGAGCAAATGCCAAACTATGCTAGATTTATAAAGGAATTGTTAACAAATAAGTGGAAGGTAAGTTGTGAGCCAGTGGAAAACATCCACCACTGTAGTGTTGTTTCTTCACAATCCTTAGTGCAGAAAAAGCCTGACGCTGGAGCATTTACTATACCGTGCACAGTTGGGTCCAGGAAGTTTACCAAAGCTTTATGTGACTTAGGAGTAATTATTAATATGATGCCACTAGATATCTACAAGAAACTTGGATTGGGGGAACCTACCCCCACAATGATACGTCTTGTGATGGCAGATAGATCGGTGAAATGACCAGTTGGTATATTGCATAATATGCCGGTAAAGGAAGATGACTTTATTCTTCCTGCAAATTTTATGATATTGGATTGTCGTACCCATCATTTTAGGTAAACCACTATTAGCCACAGGAAGAGTATTAGTTGATATGGAGATCAATGAGCTAAGGTTCAGGTATGGAAAAAGGGAGGCCAGATTCAAAATGCATCCTCCTATGAAGCAAGTAGAGGAGATTAATATTTTTTCGGTTGTGGATGTATTCTAGGAAAATGGTAATGAGATATCGATACGGTATCTTAACAAAGTCTGAGTAGTCGAGATAGCTAAGTCATGCCATGATGTTAAATCAGGCACTGTTTGGGAGGCAACCCAGAGTTTTAATTTTGTTGCACTAGGGTTGTTAATTTTTGTAGCTAAGAGTTATACAAAGGAGGTAAACTGGTTGCAGTCAGCTTGAGAATATTGACGTTAATTTCGATAGGCTGTCACAAGTATGAAAAGACGTGAGAAACGTTATCAAAAAAATCAAATCAAAGCCTTATACTGTTAAGGCTGACGAAAATTTTGAAGCACCATATAATCTCTGACGGGCCATAAAAACTGCCATCAAATGAGTTAGGCCCAATTTAAAAATTTGAGCTTACCCATCCCAGCAACACCTGTTCATGTTCTCGCGTACTATAGATACTTTTTTCAGTTTTGGTTTTCTTTCCTTAGTAAATTATTTCCCTTCCCTTTTCAAAGTTATTTCCATCTAAGGTAAAATTTTAAAACTTTCCTTGTAAGTTGAAGCTTGAGAGTTAAGTCAAGAAACTTTCCCTCTCTCTCATCACAGTCTTGTCTTACTCATAATTCTAAGTGTTTGAAGTACATCAGCTAAGAGTTGACATTCAGGTTTGAGAAAAACTTTAACTTCATCTTTCTTTGGAGAAATTATGAGCTACAAGAAACCTTGGTTTCAAAGAAATGACCTGAACCCATCAACATGTTTCAGGCCCCTTCAAAAACTAGGGTTTGTAGGGTTATGCGGTAAAATTTCATTAAAATTTTGGTCGAATCACATGACCTAAGTTGAAATTGAGAATAATGGTAGTGAAAAATCAAGTAAAAAGGAATTAGAGGTGGTAATTTTGTCTGACGACAACTTTTACGGCCTTGCACCTATGTGATGACTTTTCAAAAATGCCGTCAAAAATTGGGAAATATTGTAAATTCTGGATAAGGTTAACGACGCCTTTTAAGCGCTTTGAAGCGCCTTCACACTTATGATGGCAAATCAGAAAGGTCGTCAAACCTTCGAACTAAAAATAGTAATGAGGTTAAACTGAGGTGATCTTTTTCTTCTCTTGTTTGATTATAGACACTAATTGAGGATTTCTATGTTGTTGCATAACTGAGCATGGCACCCAATAAAAAGAATCCAACTACACCAAGGAAAATGGCTAAAGAGAGTGTACCTCAGCAACTTGTCAATGAGGACTCTGACTATAAAGACGACGAACCATTGCTCAGATAGACTAGAAAGAGGGTTGGTCCAAAGACACCACCTCTGCCTAAGCCTATTGAGGTAGAGAATATTGATGATACTGAGGTAACAACCTTATCTGAGTAAGAATCGGAGGAACAAGGATCAGAACACACTAAGCAGAAGTCAGAGGACACCGAACAAGAATCTAAAAATGAGGGTTCTGTGAAGCCTGCAGCTGAAAAAACTGAGTCTGAATCACCATCATCGAAGTAGCAAGGTGATAAGGATTCTCCAGTACGGGGAACTTTGGTGAAATGCAAAAATCCCAAGATTAGGAACAATATGAGATGGAAAATACCTAGAGCTGAAACAATCTTTTGGGATGGACTTCGCAGAATAGATCAAAGAAGTGCTCGAAGGCCAATTTTAGAGGAGAATAAGATTATCACTACAGGGTTGATTAGATCACCTGAGGTGATGCAAAAACTCAAGGATTATGGCCTGGAGTGGACAACTAGGGGAAGCGGTGTTTACTGTCCTTCATTAGTCTGGGAGTTCTATGCGAACTACCAGGCTACGGTGGAAAATATGTGCAAAGAAGGAGATAGAACTTTAGATAAGCCTCTACTGACCAAAGTTGTAGTACATAGAGTGAGGGTAGATGTATCATACGCCACCATAAATAGGTTTCTTGATGGGCCATCCTTTGTCTCATGAGTCACGTCACTTACCTTCTATGCCTGGTTGAAGCATCAAGAAAATTAGCGCAAATGGCTAGCAACTCTCATAGCAGATGGGGAAACTGAGTGGCTGAATAATCCTGTAGAAAAGATAACCAAAGTGTCCCTAAATTCAGAGGCAATATTTTGGTGGGGTTTAGCATGGATTCATCTGATACCTACCGAGGTAGATAACATATTAGGAATGATCAAGCAATATTGGTTGCAATCTTGATAGATAGAACTTCCTTGGATTTTGGAGAAATTATAGCGGAAGATATCAAGATTCGGCTCGCAATACCCGATGATGCATATTCATTCCCATGTCTAATCACTAGGTTGTGTGAAGCAGCTAATGTACCTGAGATTTTAGGTATTGATGTTGAGTTACATGCCAAGAAGACCCACAACCCTGTCATAAAAGATAAAATTCAGCCGGTCTTGCGACTTGATTGAGATGCAGTTAGCGCAGCAGATCCTCCAATCACTAAGATTATTTCAGCACCAGATGTAGGGGTACAAATCTCTAAAGCTGTAGTACCACTACCAGTATATTCAGCTCAGGCAGGCTCAGTGCCTCAAAGGGACCCGACTACTTTAGTTCCTCCAGCAGCAACAGGTTCTGTATTTCAGTCGATTGATATCAGGAAGGTGGCTAGGACAGCAAATTGGTGCAAGGTACAACTACAGGCCTTCACCAAATAGTTTGTTGCTGCTGTGGATAAAAGAATCAAGGCTGCACTTGAACCTTTCATGACTTTGCCTAGGCGCGTGGCAGATCTAGAGAACAGATTTGATGCATAGGCAAGAGACATGACAAGTGTTGATCTTGCCACTTTCAGGGATGCATTGGACAAAGTGAAGGCTGAGGTTGGGACACTGAAGCAATACTAAATTATGGTGCCAATAGGATCATCCATACATGATGTAAAGGAAGAAATTCCTATCCTTGATCTTACTATGGATTCCCTAAAGAAAAAGAAGAAAAAGGGTGGAAAAAGGCAAGAACAAGAGAGATGAGCCAGATAGTGAAGAGGAGAGAAAATCTAAAAAGAAAGCAAAGAAGAAGGCAGAGAAGAAAGACTTAGAAAGGGCAAAATTAGAGTCTCTGGCTGACACAGAGAAATAGGAAGCAACCATCAGAGCTAGGGCTACAGGTGCTTCATCGAGCCAGGCTCCAGCCACTGCAAAGGCAGATGCTACGAGTGGGGGAAAGACAGCAGATGATGCAGTAGCAGGGTCGGAGACCTAGGATCCATAGGCTTGACTTTCTTCAGGTATATCCTAACCCTTAATGCTTTTTATTTCTTAATTTTAAGTTGAGGGTGTAGGGAAACTATTATTGTAACATGTTCTGTAGATAATTAGGAGTAGTACAAGTACTTGAGGCAGTTAGCTTGTTTTGTGATTTTTAAGTATCTCTCTAGTGGTCTGATCTATTGTGTACTATATGAATTGCATCCATTGTGACCACTGTGTATCTGTTTGTGGCATTAATATGGCAAATGAATAACATGTAGAAAACAAATGCGTGAAATGAATGAGTAGTGATATTCGATATACTTGTATTCCATGTGTGTGTAAGGTCTTACTCAGTTCCCGTTGTGCGTTGAATCCAGAACTTTCCTAGTTAGTTATGCCATAGTCATAGGATAGGCGTTAGGAAAGGATCATAGGTTGTTTTTGCATGTTAACCCATTTTAGCTTAAATGACCATCCAATTGTGAATAATATCCCTTGATCCCTTTTTGAGCCTGAACAGCCTAGTTCTTTCTTGTACACCTTTCACCTTCCCATTACATCACAATGGACCTGTTTTGGTCCTGGTCCTCCTTGGACACTGTACACCTTGACTTAGGCAAATAATCTAAGTTGAGGGTGGCTACTAAAAGGGTGTGTAATGCAATATGAGTATGAAGAGAGGTAAAATAAGGAAAATCAATAACAAGTGGGTGCAGTGACAAAGAAAATAGGAAAAGAGAAAAACTAAAAAAGTTAATCCAATGCTTGAATAGACAGCACCCATCTTAAGCAAGCTTGACAAATAAAAGAGGGAGGAAAAGAAGGTCAAAAGTTGAAACCCCAAGATTGAATGTAGTTCCAAGGAGGTGTATTCACTATGAAATACCCATGAATACCATACCAGCCTCTAGCGTATGTTACAAGCTTAAGAAAAGCCCTATAATGATCCTAACTGACTTGTCTGAAGACTTAGGTTCTGACTATAAGGGCAATTCTATGGCATTTGATGCGCAATGTTGGAACTTTATTCTGAGAGAGTTTTATGTTCATCCTATGTCTATACATATAAATCTGAGTGAAAAAGGGATTCCTTTGTTGTGAGGGCACACTAGGTATGTTAGTAATAACTGCTTTGTTCAGATAATGTAATTTGGGTATGTTCTAGGTTATTATAGCTGAGATTTTTTCCATATCTAGATACTTGTGAATTACATGGTCATTTTCAAATACTAGACACAGTTGATTTTACTTTGATTGATCATGGAGATGGTGCATGTATCCTGACCTGATAAGAGTAGTTAGCTGCCGAATTGTACTTTGTATACTCCTAGTTATGTTTTGGTTGCTCGAGGACAAGAAATTGTTTTAAGTTGAGGGTGTTGATGTGTGAGCAGATGCTAACACATTTGAGGCTTTTAACTCGGAATAATTGCAAAGTCTTGAGCAATTTTTGTTAGTTTTGATTGTTTATATTGTGTTAATGCAGATGTGAGTGATAGAGGAGGAAACAAAAGAAAAGAAGAACAAATCAGTTAGAATCTGGTGTAGATAAGCTGAAGTAAAGCTGACAACATTTCTGAAGCACCGTTAGATATGTGAAAGTCTGTCAAAGTCACCGTCAAGTGTAGATAGAATCTAAAGAATTGAAATGATGTGTGACGACCTTTTTGAAGCACCGTCACAACTGTGATAAGGCATCAAAATTGTCATCAACTTGAAGTAGAACATGATGATTTACAATGGAGATGTGACGACATTTTTCATGCACTCACTTAATTGACACACCGTTAGATTTGTCGTTAGAAAACTCAGAAGATAAAAATTCACTGGAATCTTTGATGATATCTTGCACACGTCGTTAGACGTTTGACATGCCATCAAGATAGCCATCGACTATTCTAAAGTGAAAACTGAAATCTTAATTTGTGTTTCCTTATTTAGAATTAACTATTTAAAGACTTGTTTTAGGGCTTTTAAAGAATTCTTTGTATCTTTTTGGGATTTGGATGATTGAGAAGCTATCAGACAATTAACTCGGAGGGTGGCATGTAAAATTGCTTCATCTTTTTCATCAGATATTTTTCTTGT
>NC_061111.1:211322556-211345056 GCF_002878395.1 Capsicum annuum | reverse complement strand
GACTATCAAGGACAAGTTTCATATTCCTATCATAGGGGATATCTTGGATGAGTTAGGAGGTGTTGTAATTTTCTCTAAGATTAATCTTAGAGCTGGATACCACCAGTTGAGAATGTATGAGAAAGACATTTTCAAAACTGCATTTAGAGCTCATGAAGGGCACTATGAGTTTTTAGTCATGCCCTTTGGGTTAACCAATGCTCTATCATCATTTCAAGGGCTTATGAACTCAGTTTTCAAACCATTATTAAGAAATTCTGTGCTGGTTTTCTTTGATGACATTCTAATTTATAGCAAATGTATGAAAGATCACATTAAGCATGGTAAGTCAGTATTTGATCTAATGCAACAATTCCAGTTATATGCAAAGATGTCTAAGTGTGCATTTGGAGTACCTAAAGTTAAATATTTAGGACATTTTATTAGTACAGAAGGGGTGAGCACTGATCCAAAAAAAATCCATGTAGTAGCACAATGGCTTGTACCTGGTAATCTCAAACAGTTAAGAGGTTTTTTATGATTAGCAAAGTTTTGGTTCTATTTTCAAACCACTACATGAGCTACTCAAGAAGGACAATTTTAAATGGTCTGGTGATGCTACAATTGCATTTGAGAAACCGAAGTCAGCATTAATTACTACACCTGTGTTAACCATGCCTGACTACTCTAAATCCTTTGTGGTCAAAACTGATACTACTGGTAAAGGTATAGGGGTTGTGTTGATGCAACAAGGTTATCCTATAGCTTACATCAGCAAAGTTTTAGCCCCAAAAAACTACGCTATGTTGTTGTATGATAAGGAGTTATTAGCTCTTATTTTTGTTGTCACTAAATGGTCGTACTACCTGTTAGGTAAACCATTTACACTCAGAACTGATCAGAAATCCTTGAAACACTTGCTTGAGTAGAACATTCATATAGACTTTTAGGTAGCTGATATTTCTAAATTGATGGAATTTGATTTTATCAATGAATATAAGAAAGGGGTGGATAATAAAGCAGCTGATGCTTTGTCCAGACATCCAGATGTTAAGATATTAGCTATTTCCTTGTTGACCCCTAATGATTCTTTTTATGATCAGATCAAGAGTTCTAAGAGTAATGATCTAGTCTTACAGACAATAATTACTAAACTACAAACGCAACCTTTAGGGATTACACTTGGTGTAATAACCAACTCATATGGAAAGAAAGATTTGATGTGGGTGCAGATGATCAATTAAGAAGACATATCATTGAACTATAGAATTCTACTACTCAAGGAGGTCACACAGGCATGGATGCAACCATCAAATGACTGTAGTCACTGTTCCATTGGAAATCTCTTGTATATGATATCAGGGAATTCATTAACAAATGTGATGTGTGCCAAAGACAAGTATGATACCGCTGCATATCCTGAACTACTACAACCCTTACCTATTCCTGATGGTGTATGGACTGATGTGTGTTTAGACTTTATTGAAAGGTTACCTAAATCTAATGGTAAGGATGTAATATTGGTAGTTGTTGATAGATTGAGCAAATACAGTCATTTCATAAGCTTGCAACATCCATACACTGCTCAGACAATAGCTCAATTATTCTTGGACAATGTTTTCAAGTTGCATGGAATGCCTTCTACACTGACAAGCAATAGAGATCCTATCTTTCTCAGTACTTTTTGGCAAGAGCTATTAACATTACAGGGTGTTCAACTACATAGGAGTAAAGTATATCACCCTCAAACTGATGGTCAAACTGAGGTAGTTAATAGAAATCTTGAGACTTACTTAAGATGTTTTTGTTTTGATAAACCTAAGGAGTGGTCCAATTATCTTTCTCTAGGTGAGTGGTGGTAAAATACTACCTATAATTCTACCATTAAATGTACTCCATATGAGGTCTTATATAGGAAAAAACTGCCTTTACACATTTCCTACTTAGCTACTGAGTCTTCTTCTAAAATGGCGGACTGATCTCTATCTTTAATGGATGCTATAATTGCACTTTTGAAGTTTCATATGCTAAGAATCAACAAAGAATGAAAGATTTAGCTGATAAGCATCGATATAATAGAAACTTTCAAGTGGGTGAATGGGTCTACTTAAAGTTGCCACCTTATAGACAAATTTCTGTGAGTGAGAGACCATTTAACAAGCTTGCAGCAAAATATTTTAGGCTCTATCCTATTGATGCTAAGGTTGGTTTGTTTGCCTACAAGCTTTTTTGTCAGCTGATGTGTTGATTCATCCTGTTTTCCATTTATCTCAACTAAAGAGATGTTTGAAACTTTCTTTTGTCATCAACCATCCACCTATATTTAATTTATTATGCCCCTACTGTCCCTTGCCTGAGATGGTGTTGGATAGAAGAATGGTCAAGAAAGGTAATAGAGTTTTTGCTCAAGTTTTGATGAAATGGACAAATATTGATGCTCAATAGGCTACTTGGGAATTCTTATAGGAGGTGCAACACAAATTTCCTTCCTTTCAGACTTGAGGACAAGTCAATTCTTCAGCAAGGGCTATTGATATAAGTATTGGTTGCAATAGAAAAAAAGAAGGATAAAAAGATCAAGAGGATTGAAGGATAAAAAGATCAAGAGGATTAAACCTTAAGAGTGAACCGCTAACCAACCACACTAAAATCTATAGCTGGTAGCGAGAGGCGCAACCCACCCTTTATAGGCCCTAAACCATACGGGGTACAAACCCGACCCACACCCCCAACCAAGGCCAACCCGAGATAGGTGGCCACCCTATGGGTGCCATTATTCCCCCTTTCTTTAGGAAAGGTTCATCCTCGAACCTGTGCATGGTGTAAGCGGGATTCGAACCCGTGACCTCCGCTTTGATACCAAACCATAAGAGTGAACCACTAACCAAATGCACTAAAAGCTATAGCTAGTAGCAAGAGGCGCAACCCACCCTTTATAAGCCCTGAACCACACGGGGTACAAACCCGACCCACACCTCCAACCCAAGATAGGTGGCCATCCTTTGGGTGCCATCATTCCACTAAAGTATTGTCCCAAAGGACTAAGGGTTACCCTCAATTGGCAGGTACCCATATGAGATCAATCCTCAACTGAAAGGTAAATATATCAACCTACACTAGCTATATGGTTCTGGAATGCGGTAACTACTACTAAAGATCACACCCTTATCTGGATGGTGAGCCCCAATCCCTGGGTTCGCTCCGTGCTAAATCCTACTCCCAACTGAACTGACTCAGAAAACTGAACTATTCTAAGTTTAACTAATTATGATAACTAACTGAACTGATAATGCTAAAAATATATTCTGAAACTATTCTAAAGATACTAAGACTAAGTAAACATCTAAGTTTTCGAGTATTCATAACCCCCATGACGCGATATAAATAATAGAAAAGTAGTACTAAAACCATGGGAACCTAATATGGAAGCATTTATTCAAAATCCATTGTTGTAGGCATTTTATCAAACACTTGGACTGCATAGTTTAAGCTAAACATGGCAATTGTATAAAACTTGGAGTAATAGCATGATTTCAACATCAATAACACTTAAATGATTTAATTCAATGAATAACAACATTAAAATATGTGGGGTTTGATAACAACAACAATTTCATGTAAGCATGATATAAAATCAAGATTTATGGAGATTTGTGGTTAAAATCACAATAACTTGTAATAATCACATCTTTGAATTAAAAGTTGGATAGCTAGACTCCATGGGTGAAAGAAACCCATGAATAAACACTTAACATACTTAGGTTAATGAATTCATGAGAATTGAAGGTGAGTTCTTGAGATTTGATCTTGAATCTTGAATCTAGGGTTTTGTTCTTGAAAGAGGGATACTTTAATTTAGAGAGAGATGTGAAGTAATGAACAAATAATGCTCTATTGGGACTTAAATCCCATGTTTAGATGGATTTGGGGCTATGGGAAAAGACCAAACGATCCCAGAAAATTAAATCACAAAACTGGAAAAATTCAATTTTTTTGCTACGGCACGATGCGGTGCAATTGCATCGGGCTACTGGAAAAGGGAAAATCCTCATTTTGTCCAATGGCACAACACAGTGCTTTTGTATTGTGCCACAGGAAAGGATAATTTTGAACTAGAATTTTGGCCTGACACAGCGCCATCGCGGTGCCTGACTGGAAAATGACATTTTTGAAATGACCCCTCGGTGTGATATGGTGTCAATCATGGTAACACACTATAAAAGGATGAACATGAAATTGGCCATCACCGCAACACGGCCTTATCGCGTCTGACTACTGTTCTGCACTAAAAGTGTCATAACTTTTTAGCTGAGTATTGAATTTGGGTGAAATTGGTATTGTTGGAAAGATAATTCAATTTTCTACCATTTGGTGGGTCTTAAGCTGGAAAATTCTGAGTAGATAAAAAGATATGCTTATTTGAAGTTGACTAAAGCAACATTCTTATCAAAAATTCAATCGGTAAGGAACCTTTTGATTCATCTAACAGCTGGGAGTTATTTTAGACCTTAATATACGTCAAACTAACTCATAAAACTATCAAAGAACTATAATGTACTATGCATGAGCTTGAAACATTACTTTAGCATTGGTTTGGATTTTTTAGGTATTACAATATCTCCTCTTTGGGAACATTCGTCCTCGAATGAGACTGGCTAAAATAAAAGCACTAAGGAACTGAGATTACATGCTAAATATACGTGATGAAAACATGATTACATAACTGGGTCTAAAATATGATTCATTAGTGAACTAGTTCTGTGAATGCATGACAGATATGAGAATAATATGCAGCTGAAACTGAGCATGGAAAAGAGGAATTTTGTGAAGGTTGTTACCTTAAGCTGAGTTTGAGTTTATAGAGAAAAGATGAGGTTACTTGGTCTAGGGGAACTTCTTTGTTCCTTAGTCTATGAATTTGTCGATCAAGGATTTCGACTAGAATTTCTTCGTAAGAAAAGTTGTTCTGAACATCTACTCTTTCTAAGGAAACGACAATTACTGGGTATTCAATACACTTCTTTATAAAATATATATGGAATACTGGGTGCACTGATGCTAAGTCTACAGGCAACTCAAGCTTATAAGACACCTTTTCTAAATGGCTCATAGTTCTGTAAGGACCGATATATCAGGGACTAAGCTTCCCCTTCTTACTAAACCTCTTTACTCTCTTCATGGGGGAGATCTTCAGATATAAGAAATCACCAATCTCAAACTCAAGATATTTCCTTCTCACATCTGCATAAGATTTTTGTCGACTCTGGGCTTCCTTAAGCCTCTCCCTAATCAACTGTACTTTCTCTAAAGCATCAAACACCAAGTCAGGTCCTATAAAAGTGGTTTATCCTACCTCAGAACAACCAATCGGAGATCTACATGTCCTTCCATATAGAGCCTCAAACGGAGACATCAGTACACTAGAATAATAGTTATTATTATACGTGAATTCAATCGAAGGCAAATGGTCATCCCAACTGACCTTAAAGTTTACTACCCACGCTCTCAACATATCCTCAAGGGTCTGAATGGTCCTCTCTACCTGACCATCGGTCTGAGGGTAAAAAGTTGTACATAGGTGAACTTGGATACAAAGACCCTTCTGAAAAGCTTTCTAAAAGTAAGAGGTGAACTGCATACCTCTATCTGAAATGATAGATAACGAAACACCGTATAACCTAACCAACTCTCTAAAATAGAGCTTGGCATAATCCTCAGCTGAATAAGAAGTATAGACTAGCAAGAAATATCCTTATTAAATTATCCTGTCCACAATAACCCAAATTGAATTATGTTGCTAATGAGTACGAGGCAAACCTATCACAAAATCCATGTTCACTACCTCCCACTTCTAAGTGGGACTAATGAACTCCTAAATAGACCCACTTGGCTTCTGATGCTCAATCTTAACCTACTGACAAGTGGAGTACTTAGCTACAAACTCTAGAATATCTCTCTTCATCCCACTTTACCAATAGATTCCCTACAGATCATGGTACATCTTTGTGGCCCCTAGATGAATCGAGTGATTCACACCATGCACTTCTACAAGAATTTGGTCTCAACTCATCAAAACACGGCACACACAGTCTACCCTGGTGACACAACACACCATCTCCCCCTTAGGATAAAACCTCCACTTTCTAGTCTCTAACTGACTCCTTTAACTTTACCAAAATAGGATCCCTATCCTGTTTTTCTTTCACTTGGGAAACCAAAGAAGATTTCGAACTATTCTGAACCCAAACACTACCCTCAGCTGAATCAACCAAATAAACAGCTAACCTGGCAAGCTGATTAAATTCTCTTGCAAACTTCTTCTTATCACCCTCAACATGAGCAATGCTACCCATAGATAATTTACTTTGGGCATCTGCCACTACATTGGCCTTGCCCGAATGGTACAAAATACTCATATCATAATATTTTAGCAACTCTAACTATCTTCTCTAATGCAGATTGAAATCCTCCAGCAAAAACACATACTTTAAGATTTTGTGATCTGTGAACATATCAATATGCACCCCATACAAATAGTTCCTTCAAATATTCAAGCCAAACACGACAGCTGCTAGCTCAAGATCATGGATGGGATATTCTTTTTATAAGGCTTAAATTGTCTAGAGGCCTAGGCCACATCTTAGTCCTCTACATCAAAACATAGTCCAACCCAACTCTAAAAGTACCATAGTATGCGATAAACCCATCTGAACCATCTGGCAATGTCAAAACTGGGGTTGTGGTGAGTCGAGTCTTCAAATCCTGAAAACTCTTCTCATAAGAATCTGACCACTAAAACTTAACTTTTTTTTGAGTAAATCTGTACATGGGTGATCTTGGGTGTATTTATATGCCTAAACACCATAAATTATCCATATTTTAGCTAAGTTTAGTGAACAAAGTGCCTAGTTTCTTATGTTTTTACTCTACTTCTATGTAATTGAGCTAACCAATGTGATTAGCATAATTTCAGGTATTAATGAAGTAGATGAAGACATAATGGAACTATGGAATATGGATGGCATATGACACAAGAGAGAGTAGCAGTCTGGACCAAATGTGGTGCCTAGAAACTGTGTCCAAAACTAGTTGGTCATTTATAATTAGTTCAGGTACTTAGAAGCAAATTATGAGAAAGAAGATTATTAAAAGGCTTAATGCTGAATTTTTATTCATAATTCATTATTCTTTATTATTTTGAGAGAGGAGAGAGGCGGCTTACACCAAGGGAGAAACACTATTCATCTTCTCCACCAAGATAGTCTTCTAGTTTTTGGTATGATGAATAGGCATTTCCGTTTTACCCATGAGTAGCTAAGTTTATTAGTTAGGGTTATGGAAGCCTTGTAGCATACAATCTATCACTTTGGATTTTGAATTCATATTCCATTAATTTGTTTACATCATGCTCTCTTTGCTTATCTTGAATTCTCATGGTTTCAAACATAGAGGATATGCCTTAAAACACAACTTGTTCGAAAGAAAGGTTGATGTTCGGGAAAGAGAGTAGTGACAAGAAATTAGATTTCCAACCCCTATTTCATATGTTAATACCTTAACAGGATTAACTACTTAGAGATTTCGTATTGTTTTTGTTAAACGCTTTTGAATCGAGAGAACTAAAGTGAATTAGTCCTTGATGGTTGAGAAACACAAGGATTATGTTATTAAACACAATACGTTTCTCTGTAAGCACGATGCATGTATGAATTCGTAAATCCCATAGTTAGAAAGTATTGAAAACTACAAGGTGGACATAACCCTAGCTTGCTATTTCTCTGAATTTGAATACTACTACATGTATTTCATCTTGTTAAACTGAAACCATTAATTTGTGAACTGAATCAAATCCCCCCTATTTATTTTACGAAAATGAATGATTAAAAGTCAAATAATCTGCACACAACTTAATTAGCACCATATTTAGGTATTAATGAAGTAGATCAAGACATAATGGGACTATGAAATATGGATGGCATATGACACAAGAGAGAGTAGCAGTCTGGACCAAATGTGGCGCCTAGAAACTGTGTCCAAGATTAGTTAGTCATTTATAATTAGTTCAGGGACTTAGAAGGCAATTATGAGAGAAAAGATTATTAAAAGGCTTAATGCTGAATTTTTATTCATAATTCATTATTCTGTATTATTTTGAGAGAGGAGAGAGGCGGCTTACACCAAGGAAGAAACGCTATTCATCTTCTCCATCAAGATCGTCTTTTAGTTTTTGGTATGATAAATATTTCTATTGTGATTTCCATTTTACCCATGAGTAGCTAAGTTTATTAGTTAGGGTTATGGAAGCCTTGTAACATACAATCTATCACTTTGGGTTTTGAATTCATTATACATTAATTTGTTTACATCATACTCTCTTCGCTTATCTTGAATTCTCATGGTTTCAAACATAGAGGATATGCCGTAAAACACAACTTATTCGAAAGAAAGGTTGATGTTCGGGAAAGAGAGTAGTGACAAGAAAATAGGATTTCCAACCTCTATTTCATATGTTAATACCTTAACAGTATTAACTACTTAGAGATTTCATATTACTTTTGGTAAACGCTTTTGATTCGAGAGAACTAAAGTGAATTAGTCCTTGATGGTTGACAAACACTAGGATTATGTTATTAAATACAATACATTTCTCTGTAAGCACGATGCATGTATGAATTTGTAAAGCCCATAGTTAGAAAGTATTGAAAACTACAAGGTAGACATAACCCTAGCTTGCTATTTCTCTAAATTTGAATATTACTACACGTATTTCATCTTGTTAAACTAAAACCATTAATTTGTGAACTGAATTAAATCCCCCCTATTTATTTTACGAAAATAAACGATTAAAAGTCAACTAATTGCACACAACTTAATTAGCACCATATTCCCTGTGGGATTCGACCCCAACCTAGTTGAGTTATATATTTGACAAAGACCACTTACTCTCTCATAAGAGAGGTGTAATTTGGGCGTATTAATGGGGGACGCAATAAACGAAAATCCTTTAACAAACTATCGATAATAGCCAGCCAAACCCAAGAAAGTCCTAATATCTAACAGAGAGATAGGTCTGGGCTAGTTTCTCACCACCTCAATCTTTTGAGGATTGACTCTAATGCCATCACTGGAAACAATATGGCCAAGGAAATCTACTGATCTTAGCCAAAATTCGCTCTTACTAAATTTGGGAAATAACTGATGGGTTCTAAGAGTCTGCAATATTATTCTGAGGTAGTCTGCAAGATCATTTTTGTTATCAGAATAGACAAGAGTGTCATTAATAAAAACTATGATAAACATGTTCAAGTACTGCTTGAACACTCGATTCATCAAGTCCATGAAGGCACTGGGGCATTCGTGAGACCAAAGGACATGACTAGAAACTCAAAGTGACCATTTCGAGTTCTGAAAGCTATTTTTGGAATGTCACATTCTCTGACTCTGAGTTGATGATAGCCAAATCTGAGGTCTATCTTAGAAAAGTAACTAGCACCCTGAAGTTGGTTGAATAATTCATCAATTCTGGGGCGTGGATTTTTTTTTATTGTGACTTTTTTCAATTGACGGTAGTCAATACATATTCTAAGAGAACCATCTTTCTTACACATGAATAGAACTGGTGCACCCCATGAAGAGACGTTGAGCCTAATGAATCCCTTATCTAAGAGATCTTTCAACTATTCTTTCAACTCTTTTAGTTTAACGGAAGCCATTTTATATGGCGGAATAGAGATAGGTTAGGTATCTGGAAGAAGGTCTATTTTAAAGTCAATTTCCCTCTCAGGAGGAACTCCGGAAGATCTTCAGGGAACACATCTGGAAATTCCCTCACTATTGAAGCTGACTCAAGGTTAGGAGTCTCAGAATTAGAGTCTTTGACTCAGACAAGATGATAAATGCACCTTTGGATATCATCTTTCTCACTCTAAGGTATGAAACAAGTTGACCCCTAAGAGCTGTAGTACTACCCCTCCATTCAAAGACTAGTTCATTTTGAAACTAAAAATGAACTACTCTGTTTCTAAAATCAACTGAAGCATAGGATAAGTGGAGCCAATCCATGTTGAGAATGACGTCAAAATATGTTGTCTTTAACTCCACAAGATCAACTGAAGTGAATTTTTGAGACACTATAACCGAGTAGTTCCTGTATACCCATCGGGCTACAATAGAGACACCCACTAGGCTAGGATTATAGGGTTACAAAAGAAAAAGAAGTTTCAGGGTCTAATAAAGCATAAACATATAAATAAAAGACTTGCAACGTACCAGTAACTACATCGGGAGAATTTTCCTGATCCTGTTGGGACTGACGGGCATACAATCTATTTGGACACTAACCAATGGTAGCACTGGAAGCAGCACCCTGCTGAGTCGGGTGACCGGATGAAAGTAGGGGATGACTGGACTGACCTTACTAACCACTCTTTGGATAATCCCTGACTCTATGGCCTGACTTGCACAACCCAAAATATACATCACTACTGGCTCTACAAACACCCTGATGGTTTCTACCATATTTCTTGTAAAAAGGATTCGTACGACCACTGTTAACACTGCTTTGGGACTTAGAGTCTGCCACCCAATCCCGATTGTCATTTCTCAATTTGGGCACAGGAGCACTGGCTGAAGATGGAGCTAGGACTGAAGATTTCTACTGAAATTGAGGACGGTTACCACCTTTTGACCTTGGTTGATTGAAATTAAACCTACCAATTCAATCCTTTTTATTTTCCCTCTCTCTCTCTTTAGTCTTCTGCTCCTCAATCTATTGAGCATGAACCATAAGCCTATACAAGTCCATCTCCTTAATCAATATTACAGTCCTACACTCCTTGACCACACTGTCAGACACGCCAGACATGAACTTACTCATTTTAAACCTGCTATTAGCTACCACATGAAGAGCATACCAAGCAAACTGAGTAAACTTGAGGGAATACTCCTTTACACTTATGTTGCCCTACCTCAAGTTAATAAAATCTAACACCTTGGCTTCTCTCAACTTCAATGGAAAGAACTTATCTAAGAAGGCAGTAGCAAGCTCTTCCTATTCTATAAGCTATGAATTTGTGCCTCTATCTACCTTCCACTGCTTAAACCATGTATGAGCTACATCTTGCAACTGGTAAGCAGCCAATTCAGCACTCTACTAGAAGTCACCCCTATAATATCTGTTACTTTTTGCATTTTATCTAAGAATTTCTACGAATCCTCTTTGAATTTGGATCCTGAAAACAAAAGAAAATTCATTCGGGTGAAGTCTCAAATCCTAGTTGCGGTAGTATTGGCCATTGGTTGCCCGAAACAGTGGCTGACTGAATATTTTGAGCTGCTAGAGAATGGGCTAGAGTAGTGAATACAGCTCTGAACTTTGCATGAGAAACATGCTCGTTCAGAGGATCTTTCTGAACGGGCAGAGGTGATGGCTGGATTATATTTCTTCTTTCGTTTGCCTTTTTGGGAGGCATATTCTGTAAATGGAAGGGATAATAGATTGGAAAGAGAGTTTAACTTAAGCTCATGCTCAGTTGTATGACATGAACACTGAAAGAAGGAAATTTTTCCTAAAACGCCTCATAGCCTCTTTCCCGTAAGTGTGGCGCGCTTCACACCCATGCACAAGATTCTACTTGATGCGTCTTTAAAACTTCCTAGGACACTTTAAAACCTTAGGCTCTGATACCAAGTTTTTAACCCCTGAGAGTACACCTAGGAGCCATACGGTGCTTACAGTTTCGAAGGACTACAAGCTAACCCATGAGCTGGTACCTGTTGTGAGCACTGAATAATATAATAACATATGCAGAATTTAAATGAGGAATGTCATAATATTTTAAATCATAAATATGATAAAGATCTGTAAGGAAAAACTGATAATACTGATAAAAATATTTGACATTGACAACTAAAACTTGAAAACTGGCTAACTATCTGTACTAATCTAAAAAGCCTCTACTAGCTGACTGAGGAGCTGATGGGACAAACCCTCAACAAACTCCGATTGAATATGAATGACTAAAACTAATACAGAAATCTAAGCTAAATAAATTATGTCCTTGAAATATAAGGACTCACCACTGCTACGAATGATAATCTAGAAAGTCTATATGCAATTCAGGAACTGAGCGTTCGAACCTATGATATGATACATCATTGCGCAAGAAAAGAGTATGCGATCAGTACTTTGAATGTACTGGTATGCTAAATGAGGTGGGCTGATATGCATGGTTTCGTATGCATAAATAGTAATTGACTGAATAAATAGCATGAAATACTGAATAGAATGCCTGAAATTTGTAAGTACTGAAGATGCATAAAATCTGTAAATACTGATAATATGTGAAATCTATAAACACTGAGGATGCGTGACCAAGCATAAAATATGGTCTGAATATAATATGTAAATTGTGATACTGAAATCTGATAACTGAATTACTGAAAATTATGTACAATGGTCAAGCAACTGAAAGTGGTTTACTGAGATGATTACTGGAGTGAGACTATGGGAGCAATCATCTAACTAACATGCCCCAATGAGCTATTTGGGGTCCAACCTGTGACCCCAGTTGGAAGGGTGTCAGTACTGTGCCACGGGTACTAACACTGGTTGTGTGGATCTACTAAAGTTCTGTCCTGAAGGACTAAGGGTTACCCTCAACTGGCAGGTACCCATATGAGATCAATCCTCAACTAGAAGGTAAATATCTCAACCTACGCTAGCTATATAGTTCTGGAATGCAGGGACTACTACTAAAGATCACACCCTCATCTGGAAGGTGAGCTCCAATCCCTGGGTTCGCTCGGTGCTAAATCCTACTCCCAACTGAACTGACTCAGAAAACTGAACTATTCTAAGTTTAACTGATTATGATAACTGACTGAACTGATAATGCTCATAACATATTCTGAAACTATTCTAAAGATACTGAGACTAAGTAAACAGCTAAGTTTTTAGGTATCCATAACCCCCAAGACTTGATAGCAATAATAGGAAAATAGTACTAAAACCATGGGAACCTACTATGGAAGCATTTATTCAAAATCCATTCTTGTAGGCATTTCATCAAACACTTTGAATGCATAGTTTAAGCTAAACATGGGAATAGTGTAAAACTTAGAGTAATAGTATGATCTCGACATAAATAACACTTAATCATAATCTAATTCAATGAATAACAACATTAAAATATGTGGGGTGTGATAACAACAACAATTTCATGTAAGCATGCTATAAAGTCAAGATTTATGGAGATTTGTCGTTAAAATCACAATAACTTGTAATAATCACATCTTTGAATTTAAAGTTGGATACTTGGACTCCATGGGTAAAAGGAACCCATGAATGAACACTTAACATATCTGAGTTGATGAACTCCTGAGAATTGAAGGTGAGTTCTTAAGATTTTATCTTAAATTTTGAAGGCTAGGGTTTGGTTTGAAAGACGGCTACTTTAATTTAGAGAGAAATGTGAAGTAATGAGCAAATAATTCTCTATTGAAACTTAAATCCCATGTTTGGATGGATTTGGGGCTATGGGAAAAGACCAAATGGTCCCTAGAAATTAAATCACGAAACTGAAAAAATCTCAATTTTTGGATCCAGCGCGAAGCGGTGCAATCGCATCGGGCCATTGGAAAATGTACAATCCTCATTTTGTCCAACGACGCGACGTGGTGCTATCGCATTGCACCATTGGAAAGGACAATTTTGAACTGGTATTTTTGCGCGATGCAGCGTCATCGCGGTGCCTGATTAGGAAATGATATTTTTCAAATGACCCCTTGGCGTGACGCGGTGGTAATCGCGATGACACACTGGAAAAGGTCGAACGTGAAATTGGCCATCACTGTAACGCAGCCTTATCGCGTTGGGATACTGTTTGCACTAAAAGTGCCATAACTACTCACTCGAGTATCGAATTTGTGCGAAATTGGTATCGTTCGAAAGCTAATTCAACTTCCTACCATTTGGTGGGTATTGAGCTGGAAAATTCTGAGTAAATAAAAAGATATGCTCATTTGAAGTTGACTAAAGCAACATTCTTATCAAAAATTCAATCGGTAAGGAACCTTTTGATTCGTCTAATAGCTGGGAGT
Organism: Capsicum annuum; assembly: GCF_002878395.1. Lineage (NCBI taxonomy): Eukaryota > Viridiplantae > Streptophyta > Magnoliopsida > Solanales > Solanaceae > Capsicum > Capsicum annuum. The sequence continues at coordinate 211,330,977 of NC_061111.1, read as the reverse complement.
TAGTTGAGACCTTAATTTACGTCAAACTAACTCATAAAACTATCAATGAACCATAATGTACTATGTATGAGATTGAAACATTACTCTAGCATTGGTTTGGATTTTCGGGGTATTACATCATTAGGTCATGAACCCTTTTGATATAAAGATGTTTCCTAAATTCGTGGAATGACACCATGGGCCGAACCACCTACGGATTATGCATGCATGGCCTAAATCAATGATGGAAATGCTCTATCTTAAGTTTTTTTAAGATTTGGGTATACACAGACTTGGATTTCCTATATGAGAAGGCACGTGGTCCCACGAAAGTAAAACTCCCGCTCACCCCACGTATGTGCCGACTCTCTAAAATAAATAATTTGAAAGAATTTTGAAAAAGTACAATGTGTAATCCACGTGTACAATGTGTGTGAGTGTCAGTTTTTTGAAGTGGAGAAAATATGAATGGGATGTCAATTTATATAAAGTGATAAATAAATAAGCAATTTATGCAAATAAGAATAAATAAATAATTTATGTCACACAAACATGATAAATCAAGATAAATACGGAGAAGCAAATAACAATTTATAAAAAAACATAATTATTAACCTAAGTTTGTTATGCTTGAGAACCTAATAATCCCCAGTGAGGTCTCCAAATTGTTATACCTCATTTTAAGACTGGTCAAACGGAGGTACAAGATATTCAAAACCTCTAAATAAATTAAGGAAGTCGTCACCTAATTAGTTCTATGGTGAATTAAGAAACCTATTATAAACGATGCGATTAAAGCAAAATAAAGACATCATTTTAAGGTCTACTTTACTAAGTTATGCTAGGTAAGAGTTCTAATTATTCTAAAAGAAAGGAATTAGGCACTGTAAAGGATCCGCTAACTACGGTTAACGGGCCAAACTTAGGTTAGATAAGAAAATTAAATAGTAAATTCAGAAAAGATATAAGCAAGGCATAAAAAAAATATTTATTTTTTATAAGATAATATATGCTAATTATTTATAAGAATAAGATTAGAAAACTTTAGAAGACCCTCGTTGTAAATCTACTTTTTGAAAACTATCAAAAATTATTTTTATCGGACCTCTTAAAAAAAGATGCAGCCTTATTTTATGTCAAAAAGTGATTTATTTAAAATTATTTCTCTTAAAAGATTAAAAAAAAAAGATTTCAATTAATAATTAAAAAGATAGTTATGTCAAGAACTTCACATTTTTCTTTATTCTAAAAATGACTCTGTTGTCTCTTTTTTAAAATCAAATTTTACAAAAGAGGTAAAGAATATGGCTAATTATCTCATGCTAAATGAATCTTTGAAAAATATCTATAAAAATAAAAATAAATATTTAAATCAATAATGACTTGAGAATTTATTTATTTATATTAAGAAAATCTTACCTTTTTTAAAAAAAAATATTTTTTCATCATTTCAAATCTTAAGAAAAGGACTCATGAAATCAAATAGTAAAATTACTATATTTTATTTGGAACTGATGAGAAAAAAAAATTGATTTACCATATCTAAAATAATTAAAGTCGATATCCGAGTCCAACGATGATAAATTCGCCTACTGCAAAAATCTATATTTTTATTAATCCGATGTCACTAATTAGTTAAAACTAATTTTGATTCTAAAGATAAGGTCATTATTCTATATTAAAGGTACGTTAAGGGACTCTAATAACTCGGCCATTTATTCTAAAGGACAAGTTTTTAGCTACCAAATTTTTGCCTTTCATGGATAAAATTAAATGTCGAAGTCTAGTGATTATGCTAAGTTTACAGTCTAAGAGGTAGAGAGGAATAATTAGATTCGCTAAAATTTAACACCCTAATTCAAATAAGAACATATAAAACACAAATTTCAAATAATGATATGTGAAATATAAATAAAAATGATAATAAGTGTCAACAAAAGAAGAATAAATCCTAAAAAGAGGGAAAGAGACACTAGACTCCTAGAGGAAGACACATGACACATCTATTATCACTTCTCTGATTTGAAAAGAGATAGAGTCAAGCCATGAGACCCCAAATGCACTTATATTGGGAAGAGAACTAGGGGCTCCTCCTCGGAAATCCAAGCTCGAACTCAAACTTCAAATGCAAATAATGAAAAACAACGAGAGTAAGAAAAGTGTAATCAGAAACTATGAAATTGAACAAACTTAGTGAGTGAAAGAGTATGATAGTCTCATGAAATTCTCCAATTTACTACCACTTGAACCATGCCTTGAGAGGTGAAAATGAGCCCCTTTTTATAGGAAAACTTGGAGCGCCTTCCTGGAGAAGAAAATTCAAATTTGAATTAAAGGAGTGACATTTTGATGAAGGGAAATCATCTTGTCAGATGAGATTTGAAAGATTGAGAATTGGTTGGAAATTTGATATAGACAGCTTGAGTTCTCTAAAAAACATAAGCTCTTTGTATGCCAAATTGAAAGAAGAACGATCCAAAGATGATTGAACCTCCAATTCCTCCCTTTTCAGAGGTTTATAGTGGAGGATGGAGCTTCTACATAACTTTGATGTTTCAAAGAAAAGAGAATGTGAAAGGGCATAAAGCTGGTGTTGATGGAGATGGGCGGCTGTGGGAGTGATTTCAGTGTTTATCCACGGAATAAACGGAAGGAAAGGTGCAGATTTGTGGGTTTTTCGTTGATGGAGAAGGGCTGGTCATGGTTGATTTAGATCGTTTGGTTGAGAATAGATGGGAGGAAGAGGATTATGATTTAGTTGGGGGGATTTGGGAATTGGGCCGGGTCAAGTGACTTTGGGCCAAAATAAATTGCTGAAAAAAATAGAATTTGTGGGTTTTAATTGAAGATTTGGCCCAGATGCAAGAAAATCTTATTTCTCTAATTATTCTCCCTAATTAATTTTAACGATGCTTCTTTCGTCCAGAGTAATTTTTCATAATTTATGTATTATATATATGTGTGTGTGTGTGTGTATAAATAAAATAATTAGAGAAGCATCGTTAAAATTAATTAGGGAGAAAATTAGAGAAATAAGATTTTCTTGCATCTAGGCCAAATCTTCAATTACAGCCCACAAATTATATTTTTTTTCAACAATTTATTTTGGCCCAAAGTTACTTGACCCAATATATATATATACACACATATATATACGTACACACACACACACATATATATATACGTACACATGTAAATATAAACAAAACATAATTATATTTTGAAAAATATTATAATGATACAAAATTTGTTTTAAGTTGAAGTCAAAGTTAACATACTAATATTCAAATATTGGATGCGATATCATTAATATATATATACATATATATATATATATATATATATATATATATATATATATATATATATATATATATATAAGATTAAAAATAAGAAAGTAAAAGAAAAAATTATCCTTTATGCCAAAACAATTGAAATTAGTACGAAGGATAAAATGTTCATCAACTTTAAACCATCTTGATTGAATGCTAAGTACAAATGTTCATCAACCCAACCCTAGAATGAAGGTGTATAGCCACTCATAGTCTTACAAAGAATCACAAAAGTTAAATTCATAAGTAAAAACTACAAGGAAACTAAAGTAAAGAAGAAAGAATCCTATTGTAGAGCCCTTGGATGCATTCACTTATGTACAATCTTGTGTTGCTCCAAAAGTATGTTGTAATTTTTTATAATTACTCCTTATATAGTGTTTTAGGTCGTCCATAGGATTCCCCATACAAAACATAAGTGTTTACAACATTTCCCCCAGTGTAAAGAAGTAAAAAAATAACTTATGGTCATCCAAGGGGGTGTGGAGTTGTGTCGCAAGGCCAAAAGGATAGCCTACGGAGTGCAGAGTACATCCATAGCATAAGTGAGGCAGTGTGCCCTTGCCCTAGGGGGTGAGGAGCAAGCCCCATGTCACGACTCAATTTTTCAGGTCATATGGAACCTACTATAACCCATTAGTAGGTAAGCCAACCCATAGTCCAAAACCACTAGTAACGGACTACCAAGAGAAATGAATGAAGATAGAGGAATAACTGTACTAAAAGACACATATATAAATCTATACATATAAGACAGTCCCAAAACCTGGTGGAATTAATACAAAAACTTCTAATATATTAAGAATGCAAAACAAAGTACTAAATGAATATACGAGGATAACCCATCTCTGAATATAACATGGAGATTAGTCTAATATAAAAGGGGGAGAATAGTAATACTCTGAATGTTAGGAGATCACCCTAAATCTCCAATCCATAGTTGCTCCGCACGATGCACACAACAACGGTGAGAACCTGGACCATAATATGCAGGCTGCAGAAGTATAGTATGAGTACCAAACACATGGTACTCAGTAGGCAACTACCAACTATGCTTTAAAGATAATGTAAATATAGATAGCATGCAAGCAAAAATGCAAAATACAACCCAAATATCCAGGAAACTTACATACTAAGACTAAATAGGTGCTAAGGATGAACTATCCTATTCTAGCTATACTCAGGAACTACAGCACCATACCGTAGATCATTGGCTAATATACAAAAAAAGGGTAGAAGAAGGATGTATAGTAATATGCAAGGCCAAGGAATGGATATACAACAAGAATAAATGAATGAATGAGGGATATGCATTAATTCTATAGCTATATACATATATATGTATATATATAAGACTAACTCAAAGGTACAACCTAAGGTAGTCACCTAGTATCTCAAGGCATCCTAATCAAGTAGAAAAATTTTTTTGGCATAAACGGGGTCCCTCATCCAAATTTCTAAACATGAGATAAATATGCATAATAAAATAACCGTGAGAAAAAAGAATCAGAATCATACCTCGAATTCGAATATTATTCCACAATCAGCCTACCGCGAACTAACCATAATAATAATAATAAAGTAACCGGCTAGTTCGGATAAATAATACCTAAACCAGACCATAACCTAAAAGTCTCAATCAGCACAGGGAACATAGCAAACAACACTCATCACCCATATCTAGGCAACCCTCTAGAAAGCTAACATATATAGGAATCAAACAACATACTGGTGATACGCAATATGCATGCAATAATGAATGCAAAGTAAATCCATAATATCATCACCGATCTAATGTCATAACGTCACTCAGCGTATACACTTTTTCCATCTCGATGGCTCACAATGGCAGGACCAATGGAAACCTCTCTTCCCTAGCACGATGGCTCACGGATGAGGGGGATCCTAGGGAGTTTGGGAGTACTCATATACATTGATATGGTCCCGATCTAGGATTTCCAATCATCATCATCATAAATCTACTTCATCTAGTATTAGAGAGATTATATATAATAAATGTAGGGAGTCTAACCAAGGCTAACAAAGTATAATTCTATACAAAATTTCCCCAGGATCAACTCCTGGACTAAATAATCACAAAAGTGTAGAAAGGGTCTAAATCTCTCTCGACCAAAGTAAATAATATTAGTAAGATTATGGACCAGATTCTATCTCGGTCAAATCTCTAAAAGATCATTTTTAGTTTCAAAAGCTCAAATCATCCATTAGGGTGGTAGGATTTTCGTTATAAAAGAATTTGTTTTAAAAGTAAAAAATGGGAAAAAATCCCTTTTAGGAAAATAGTAGCAAAACCATATTTTTAATTAGAACCGTACCATTAAGTGAACATGAATGTATTGAATCTATGCATGTCATCACCAGTATCCAAACAATACAATTATAAGTATCTTAACATCATTCGACCAAACTACATCCTTTACAAGGATAAATCTAACATGACGCGACCTGAGGCTTGGTCACAATGGGCATCCCAAGTCCATCCAGGACCGGAGACCGCCCCCGATACCTAATCCAACCATCCAAACGTATACCCTGAGTCGGATGAATTCCAAACATATAATAAGATAGTGTATCTGTACAAATCCAAACTTTGGGATAGGTCTATGACTGTGACCAACCCAAACGAGTTCAACCATCAAAAACCTAACCAATAACCATGCCAAAATTAAAATAATAACCAAATATAAGTCTATAACATAATAGGATGGAACAACCAACAATACAGTCCAACGATGTCAGCCCCAAAACTAATGACAATACTAAGGCTGGCACCAATACCGACACCGCCCATACCAACCCATAATAGTCCCACAAAGCCTCTAACCAAAAGTACAACAATATCCAATTGGTACATTCCCCCAACTATATCCAAAACCAATGTCTGTATAATATTTAAAGTATGTAAAGACATCCATGTTATGAAATAAAGCCTTTCAGAATATGAAAGCTCACCACTCCAATCCAATCGAGCTGATCCCGAGATCTGATCACTATGCAGGAGGACTAGAATAGCCAGTTCCTGCATTGCATGAGAATACAACCGCCTGAAGACTGGTTAGTGAGTGAATGCTATCAAGCACTCAGGATAAGGATAAAATCATTCCAACCATTAAAACCATATAAAGCTACCATATTCTTTCACAACCATATATATATACATATAACCATACCGAGAAAGGGAATCTAGTTTAGCATGCATTTAAAACCATTAACCTGGGTATGTGTAGCTTAACCATCCTAGAACCACCCATGGGCTATACGGGTCCAGTGTAACCCCCTAAACGGGCTCTGATGTATGTAGCCGCACGACCTGGAAATACCATAGGAGTAGGGGTTTCTGAGTACCATTCTCTTTCCATGATACATATGTACAAGTGTACTTACAGGATTATTGAGTACCTCATAAGTATCATATATAGTCACCATGACCAACCCTCATATCGACCGATATGAGTTTTCAGTGTCTATTCATTGGACTTATACCTTCACGGTTAGCTATCACACCCCGCTATTATTGCCCAATTAAAATCATTACCACACAACCAAACCACCATTCCATTTATTATTAACCAGGGCTATAAGTAGTAGTATCATTATACCGACTATAGCTTGCAAGCAATGTCCTTAACCAACCTTTGAAAGAACAAGGGATTCCCCTATATCCATAGATTACATTATTTAGTTGCTTGGGGGATTCCCATGTACCCCACAAGATGTTTGTTAATATGTTTTCTTGGGGGATTCTTTTGTACTCCACAAGGCTTTCAATTAGACCAACCATAACCACCAAGACCTTACCATTTAACTATTTAAATTATTTATACCATTTAGGGTTCCATTACCAAGTTATACCATGCAATAGTTTAATAAAAGTCCAACAATTTAACCACAAAACATTCTCATAGGCATTTTATCAAACATATTGGGGTCATAGTATTTCCATAGCCAAAACCAATTACCAATTAACCATTCTCATGCAATCAATTGTTCAAACCACCATAATAATATTAAAACCATAATTAAAAGACATAGGAAAACCATAAACAACCATTATAACCAAAAAAACCCAACATATATTTGAAAACCCAAAACCACACAACATTCATGCCATGAAAACAATTCATTAATTCATGCCTTTAGTTGAACTAACAATGAGGGAGGAGTAACGTGCCTTAGATTACAAAGATGACGGAGATAAATCACCTTAGTAAGTCCCCAAATTGATCCTATTGATGAAACCCTTGTCTTTCTTGACCCAAAAGACTTTAAGAGAATTTGAGTGTGTTTGAGAGAGTTTCTAAGTGTTTTAGACTAGAATAATAGGGTAAATAATATCCCAAAAGTGATATAAGTCATGGGGCCTTAAGAGTTTAAGAGGAGAAATGTCCATATTACCCCTAACTTAGACTACTTAAAATACTCGCAAGAGGGTACGACCACCCCACTCCTACCATACTCTAGGGTACGTCACACACCCCGAACCTAGGCACATGTCGTATAGGCATATCAAGCTCACATGAACAGGAGGTCGCCCCAATAACACAACCTAAATATCTCATCATAACCAAGGAGTCGAAGGAACTCCAACTCACAAGTTAAGATAGCGGAAACACAACATAAGTCGTAGCTTAGATATGTCTATACATATAATTAGATTCATCAAACTAGATAATATACCAAAGTCCATGCCATTCACAATGCCTCAATACAAAATCGATGTCATTAAAAGTATATGTCGGGACAAGCCCCCGAAAATAGCCAAACCAATTCCAAAAGAGACTAAGTCTAAAGATAAGAGACAAAAAGATAAATGTCTTCTGAAGAAAGAAAGCTCACCACTTTAAGTCAATACATGATCCTCTTCGATCACCCAATCACTACGCGGGAAGAGAAGAAGAAGATACTTTGGGCGCTACGTCATGTGGGTACGTAGCATCTAGAGATGGTTAGCGGTTGGAACGCTAGCATGTAACTCAAGGATAAGTGATAAAATAATACATTTGTTCAAGTCCATGTCAATCCAACATATGAGATAACATTTACATAATAATAGGCATATATAAATATACGTAAACTTATAGTGACACAA
>NC_061111.1:211249564-211319556 GCF_002878395.1 Capsicum annuum | reverse complement strand
ACACAACAAGTCAAATCATGAAACAAGTCATAACATGCATTTATGATACATTCAATCGTGAAACATAGAGTGAAGAACTACCAACCTTCCATCCTTATATTTTAGACACATAGGGTCCTTTACGCTACACTAGGGAAGGGGGAATGAGCCACGAGCCGACATATCTTTTAAGGTAAGAAGACTTGGACCATAAAACAACACGCCTTGCATGATAAGCAAACTCAGACCACAAACCAACATGCCTTGCATAGTAAGAGGAGTTGGACCATAAACCAAAACGCCTTGCATGGTAAGCGGACTTGAACCACAAACCAACACGTTTTGCATGGTAAGCGGACTAGGACCACAAACCAACACGCCTTATATGGTAAGTAGACTAGGATTATAAACTAAAATGCCTTACATGGTAAGCAGAGTTGGACCACAAACCAATACGCCTTATATGGTAAGCTGACTTTGACCACAAACCAACATGCCTTATATGGTAAGTAAACTTGGACCACAAACCAAAACATTGCTACACACAAACTAGCACCCATTCAATTTGTCACATAGGAACTCAACCCATCTTGAGGCATCCAAAAAATCAAGGTTACACATCAATACCATAGACCATCACATGATCTCTACCGGCCCATTTGGCCATTACTCACATGGTTAGGCCCAAGTCCTTAGTTCATAATACTATTCAAGTTAATTCATGATCATCAAGACTTCTACCAACAATTATTCATACTTATTAATGTTATACGTATCTTTTATTCAAAAACAATTAGAGTTCATACATTAGGGACTATGACCATTTAGTTAACAATCATCAAGGATATGCATTTAGTTATCATGTGGCCAACAAAACCTTTACCAACCATTTACCAAGAATTCACATGCATTCAATTCCACACATAAGGGCTTTAGCGCATTTAGCCACACCCAACACTTTACAAGATCATATGGCCCTCATGGGAGCCTTCATTGCTCAACTATTTTAATAGGACAATGCCTTAACTCATTTCATCACATAATTCAAGTTATGGTCATCATGAGCTACACAAAATATTCACCTTTCATTAGTAATATTATATCACGTTTTCACCACACTTGGTTCAATACATAATTCAAGCTTATTATCATGTCTAGGGTTTCACTCTCTCATTAGCAATTAATCGACCAGGTCGCCAATTAACATTACATGACTCACAACACCTTTGTCACATAATATATTAATCATTCATAATCATTGGGCTATTTCCCTAGTTCAACATATCATCAACATTTGACTAGACCATTTACTTAGATCTTTTCACAAATACCTTATGTGCATACCTTTAACAAGGTCATTTTCATGGTAGATATCATCAAGATTAGGGTTACTCAAGACCCTCATGTTAATAAACATTCAACAAGCACTCATATATGCAATCTACCCTCAATAACATGTAACAACACAAGTATAAGCAAGAATCACTGTTATTTATTGTTAGGTAACAAAACCTTTTTCATTTAATTCAAAACCACCATGTACACTTACTAATTCAAATGTGAAATACATGGGTTTTAGAGTTATTTAAAAAGGGAAAGAGATACATGCCTTAAACAATATGACACACCAACAATCTTGACTCTCATTTGCCTCTTGAAGACCACTCTTGAAACCCTAGCCTCCAATCCTCCAAAGATGAGCTTGAGAGGGTATTTATAGTGTTTGAGTTTGTAAATGAAGACTTAGGAGGCTGCAATGCCTTATATAGTAAAAGGACCTAGGGTTTTAGGCAAGGAAAATAACCAAAAGCTCCTTAATATAAAGCTGGAAAATCAACTTATGCAGGGGTACGACTCCTTAAAAGGATCATATGGCAATCATGACCTAGGGTATAGGTGGTACCCTAACTCGTACCTTAGGCTCCTCCTAGGTTAAACATACTGATTAGGTATGAAGTACACCCTTGAGTCGTACCCAATGAGTACGACTCGTGACCTAACTCATATATACCACCCGTAACCAAAATAGTCCATTAGGTTTGAGGCCTCTCTCTTCACGGTTGAGTTGCATGCGACTCATATGCATTGGTTACGATTAAGGAAAGGTCAAGTCGTATAGAAACTAGCATACTACCTTAGTATTTTTTTCAAGGATATGAGAATAGAGTATGATAAGGGTACGAGTCGTGACCAAGGGTACGACTCAAGCCCTTCAACCATACCCACCCCAAAGACTCCAAAAGTTGTTGTTCTTACAAGGGTTGGAGTCTAGGTGCTTCAATTCCCCCCCACTTGGACCATGTGTCCTCGAATGAGGGGTGAGTCAAGCATAAACACAAGTTAACACGTAAACATGCATCAAGGTAACCCTTACATAAGTTAATAAGAACACGCAACAAGGATACAACACAACACATATCATGATCATCTCCAATCAATCGAAAAGTTTAGCAAAGCCACATTCTTGGGTGTTTCATTCTTCCCCACTTAGGATTATTCGTCTGCAAATGAAGAGTAAGGAAAACATTGACACAAGTTTAACACATTATCACATCTCGCAAACCACTTTCAACCAAACTACGACAAATCACACCATAAGGTTACAACACAACACGTATCACGATCTTCATCGTTATTTAAAGATATAAAGTAACTCAACATTTGGGAACTCAAATCCCTTGTCTAACAAAGACATCAAGCAATTACAAGCATCGGGAAGGAGGGTAGATTTATACACATTGTCTATCAAAGATATGAACCAAGTTAGAAACACCAATACACATCTTAAATATGAGTTCCGGGAATGGATAATAATTTTGGATACTTGGACTTCATGTCCTTTTCTGCCTCCCAAGTAGCTTTCTTGGACCATTGGTTCCTTTATAGAACCTTCACCGAAGCCACTTCTATTATTCGCAATCGACGAACTTGCCAATCGAAGATCCTTATCGGGACCTCTTCACAAGTCAAGGAACCTAAAACATCAACGTTCTTTAAGGGAACGACCAACAAGGAATCTCCTACGTACTTCCTCAATATGAGGATAGGAACACCAAACGAATGGGGCTTATACTAGAAGGCAAGTTCAATTCAACTTGGACCCATATAGGGAGAACCATCTCTATAGCCGCTCAAAGGACCTTCTCCCCGTATAATGACCAACTTATTAGAGAAGGCACGACCTTAAAGGTCCAACAATTAAAGGAAGCATAGCACCAATGTAACCGATTTACCCCCAATTGACATCAAACACAATTATGCCCACTCTATCAATCAACAAGACTTTCTTTATTACCAACAGTTATCACACTCTCAATGGACTCCTTACAACCATAGAGTCTTTTATCAGTGTAGAAACAAAGAAAACAGCTCAAATGACTCAAAACCAAATTGAAGTACACCATCATAGATGAGGTCCAGCATACCAAGCAAAGTATATGCATAAATAACATGGAAAAGGAGTTATAAACATACCAATAACAACATTCAGAGGTGCCTCAGACTTTTGGTGAGTAGAAAGGCATACAAGCGACTCTAGCCAGTGGCGGTACCAGAAACAAAAGCAGAGATAGCACCCTTCAGTGCAGGAGTAGATGAAGTAGTAATAGGGGCTCTATCAGCCCGAGCAGCCACCTGAGAGGGGCACTATCATTGCATATGCCCAATCTGGCCATAATAGAAATATCTGTTCTTCCCCTTTTTAGACTCACCAGGGTGACATTGACCATAAAATCTACAATGAGGGTAGGTCGACACTGACTGGGCCCTACTGGCCTGAGAATCACCACTCACCTAGTTCCTCCTCCTATACAACCTACCACTAAACTGTTGGACTTCACTTATATCAGACGGTCGAGACCTCTTACCTTACCTCTCACTAATCTCACCCTATTTTTTTTCCTCCACTTGTTGCATATACATGACCTACCTAGAGATGTTCATGTCGCTAATCAACAAGGCCACCTTGCTCTTAAGAACCAATTTAGGAGATAATCTCAAAACAAATTTATGCATCCTAGCTCTCATTCTAGCCACCATCTCAGATACATACCTTGACAATTGATGGAAGCTCAAGGCATACTCCTTAACGGACATCCTACCTTGCCTCAAATTCACAAACTCTTCTGCTTTTGCTTCCCTCAACTCTTGAAGAAAGAAGCGGTCAAGGAAGGCACTAGAGGAATCTTCCCACTCATCCAGGCTAGAACCCATACCTATAGACGTCTCCCACTCTTTGTACCATTGGTACACCACATCTTTTAATTGGTACAAAGCAAACTGGACACCTTCTACCTCCGACGCATACATAATCTAGAATATCTTCTCCATCTCATCAATTAAACTTTAGGGATCTTCCTCAACTTTCACACCCATAAACATAGGAGGGTGCCACATCATAAATTGACCAACCTTATGGCCTCAGAGGATGGAGTAAAAAAAGTACCACGACCGAATTGAGAAGCTACCAATTGGGTCAAGAGGTTGACTAAGTGATGAAACTCCGCATTAGTAGCACTCTCTTGAGGTGTCTGAGGAGGTGGGGACAGGTGGAATGCCATAAAGATGGCTAGATGGCGCATCCCTAACCAGGGTATGAACCCCAAAAATTAGTCGAAGTCACGGATCTCTTTTGAGGTATGATCTGAAAGGTAGCAAACAGAATCAGAGGAATTCAATACCTTAGACTTTATAGCTTGATCTTGAAACACAAGAAAGGAAAACATTCCTAAAATATCTCATAGCCCCTCCTTTATAAGTGTGGAGCGCTTCACACCCAAAAAAGAGACTCTACTTGACATGGCATTGTGAACATCCAACTGACCATGAACCTGGCTCTGATACCAACTTGACACGCCCCAAACCCTGAGACATGTCGTGTGGGAACCTCAAGCTCACACAAACTAGAGGTCGCCCGAATAAGCCAACCCAAATGTCTAATCATAGCCAAGGAGTCGAGGGAACTATAAATTCAAAAGTTAAGATAGTGGAAACACAACATAAGTCATAGCTTAGATATGTCTATACATTTTATTAGATTCATTAAACTAGACAATATACCCAAATCCATAGCCATTCACAATGCCTCTATAAAAAAACCGATGTCAATAAAAGTATAAGTCAGGACATGCCCCCGACAATAGCCAAACTAAGTTCAAAAGAGACTAAGTCTAAAGATAAGAGACCAAAAGATAAATATCTTTCGAAGAAAGGAAACTCACCACTTCAAGCCAATGCACGATCCGCTTTGATCACCTAATCCCTGCGCTCGAAGAGAAGAAAAAGATACTTTGGGCCTTACGTCGCATGGTGACATAGCATTCGAAGACGATTAGCGATTGAAATGCTAGCATGTAACTCAAGGATAAGAGATAAAATAGTAAATTTGTCTAAGTCCATGTCAATCCATCATATGCGATCACATTTACATAAGAATAAGCATACATGAAGATACATACAGTTATGGTGACACAACAAGTCAAATCATGAAACAAGTCATAACATGCATTTACGATACATTCATTAGTGAGACTGGAGTGAAGGATTACCGACCTTCTACCCTTATATTTTAGAAACATAAGGTCTTTTACGGTACACTAGGCAAAGGGACATAAGCCTCGAGCCAACACATCTTTTATGGTAAGCGGACTTAAACCACAAACTAACACGCCTTGCATGGAAAGTGGACTTGCACCACAAACCAACATGCCTTGCATGGTAAGAGAACTTGGACCACAAACCAGCAATCCTTATAAGGTAAGCAAACTTGGACCACAAACCAACACGTCTTATATGGTAAGCGGACTAGGACCACAAACCAACACGCCTTGTATAGTAAATGGACTTGCACCACAAACCAACATGCTTTATATGGTGAGCGGACTTGGACCATAAATTAACACGTTGCTACACACATACTAGCACCCATCATATACGGCACATAGTAACTCAACCTATCTCGAGGCATTCAAGCTATCAAGGTTACACATCAACACCATAGACCATCACATGATCTCTACCAGCCTATTTGGACATTGATCACATGGTTAGGCCCAAGGCGTTAGTTCGTAACATGATGCAAGTTCATTCATGATCATCAAGACTCCTACCAACAATCATTCATACTTATTAATCTTATACACACCTTTTATTCAAACATAATTCGAGTTCATACCTTAGGGACTGTGACCATTTAGTAAACCAATCATCAAGGATATGCATTTCATCATCATGTGGCCAACAAGGCCCATACCAACTATTTACCAAGCATTCAAACCATTTGTTCCTCCATAGAACCTTCACCGAAGCCACCTCTATTATTTTCAACCGGCAAACTTGCCAATCCAAGATCCTTATTGGGACCTCTTTACAAGTCAAGGAACCCAAAACATCAACGTCCTCTAAGGGAATGATCAGCAGGGAATCTTCTACGCACTTCCTCAATACGAGGACATAGAACACCAAATGAATGGAGCTCATGCTAGAGGGAAAGTTCAATTCAACTTGGATCCTTATAGGGAGAACCAAACTGTTGGTTGCTTAAGGGACCTTTTCCCCGTACAATACTAACTCATTAGAGAAGGCACAACCTTAAGGGTCCAATAGTCCAAGAAAGCATAGCACCAATGCAACTGATTCACCCCCAGTTAACATCAAACATAATTAGGCCCACATCTATCTATCAATAAGACTTTTTTTATTATTAACAGTTATAACACTCTCGATAGACTCCTTATAACCACGAAGTCTTTTAACGGTGTAGAAACAAAAAAAAGAGCTCAAATGACTCAGAACTAAATTGAAGTACACAATCACAGATGAGGTCTAACATACCAAGCAAAGAATATGCATACATAACATGGAGAAGGAGTTTTTAACATACCAAGAACAACATTCAGAGATGCCTCAAACTCTTGGTGAGTAAAAAGTGCACACAAGTGAGTCTGTCCACCGCCGATACTAGAAATGGAAATAGAGATATCACCCTTTGGTGTAGGAATAGATAAAGTAGTAATAGGGGCTTTGTTAGCCTAAGAATACACACGAGAGGGGCACTGTTTCTACATGTTCCCAATCTAGACACAATAAAAACATCTTTCTTCCCCTTCTCGAACTCACCACGGTGATGCTGACCATAAAATCTAAAAGAAGGGTAGGCCGAATCTGACTGGGCGCCATTGTCCTGAGAATAACCACTCACCCAATTCCTCCTCCTATACAACCTACCACTAGATTTGTTGGCCCTCAATTAGATTAGACGACCAAGAACTCTTACGTTACCTCTCACTAATCTCACCCTATTTCTTTTTCTCTTACCCTACTTGTTGCATATACACGACCAACCTAGAGATATATATGTCGCTAATCAACAAGGCCGCCTTTCACTCAAGAACAAATTATGGAGACAATCTCAAAACAAATTTATGCATCTTAGCTCTCATGCTATCCACCATCTCAGGGGCATACCTTGACAATTGATGGAATCTCAAGGCATACTTCTTAACAGACATACTACCTTGCCTCAAATTCATAAAACCTTGTATTTTTGCTTCCCTTAACTCTTGAGGAAAGAAACGGTCAAGAAAGGCACTAGAGAAATCTTTCTACTCATCCGGGCTAGCACCCACACCTCTAGACATATCCCACTCTTCATACCATTGGTATGCCATATCTTTCAATTGGTAGGAAGAAAACTCGATACCTTCCACCTTCGACGCATGCATAATCCGAAAGATATTCTCCATCTCATTAATGAAACTTTAGGGATCTTCTCAACTTTCACACCCATAAACATAGGAAGGTGCAACTTCATAAATTGGCCAACCCTTGTGGCCTCAGATGATGGATTAAAAGAAGCACCATGACCAAACTGAGAAGCTACCAATTGGGTCGAAAGGTTGATAGAGAGACAAAATACTACATTAGTAGCACTCCCTTGAGGTGACTGGGGAGGAGTGTCACTCTTATAAATAGGGTTGGTGGGGATAGGTGGATCCCCACAAAGATAGCCAGATGATGTAGCCCTAGCCCAAGTCTTAACCCCAGGAGTTAGACGAGCTTCGTCCATGGGACCCTCAATTGGGGATGAAGTGTTTGCCTAAGTCTCAGATCTCCTTTGAGGCATGATATCCAAGATAGCAAACAAAATCAGAAGAATTCAAAACAATAGAATTTATAGCTTGACATTGAAACACAAGAAAGGGAAACATTCCTAAGATGTCTCATAGCCCCTCCTTTATAAGTATGGCATGCTTCACACCTATAAAAGATACTCTACTTGAAACGGTATTATAAACACCCAACTGACCATGAACCTGGCTTTGGTACCAACTTGACATGCCCCAAACCCTAGTACATGTCGTATAGGCACCTCAAGATCACATGAATCGGAGGTCACCATGATAACCCAACCCAAATGTCTCATTATATAAAATGAGTCAAAGGAACTCCAACTCACAAGTTAAGATAGCGGAAACACAACATAAATCATAGTTTAGATATATCTATACATTTTATTAGATTCATCAAACTAGATAATATACCCAAGTCCAAAACCATTCACAATACCTCTATACAAAATTAATGTCAATAAAAGTATATGTCAGGAAAAGCCCCCGACAATAGCCAAACGAAGTCTAAATTAGACTAAGTTTAAAGATAAGAGGCCAAAAGATGAATGTCTTCTGAAGAAAGGAAGTTTACTACTTTAGGTCAATGCACGATCTGCTTTGATCACCCAATTACAGTGCGGGAAGAGAAGAAGAAGATATTCTAGGCCCAACGTTGCCGGGGACTTAGCATTCTGAGATGGTTAGTGGTTGAAACGCTAGCGAGTAACTCAAGTATAAGTGATAAAATAGTACATTTGTTCAAGTCTATGTCAATCCATCATATGCGATGGCATTTACATAACAATAAGAATATACGAAGATACATACACTTATAGTGTCACTACAAGTCAAATCATGAAATAATTCATGACATACATCTATGATACATTCATTCATGAGACATGGAGTGAAGGACTACTAACCCTCCACCCTTATATTTTAGACATATAGGATCCTTTACGCTATACTGGGAAAGGGTACATGAGCCTCGAGCCGACACATCTTTTGTGGTAAGAGGACTTGGACCACAAACCAATATGCCTTACAAGGTAAGTGGACTTGGACTACAAACCAACACGCCTTTTATGGTAAGCGGACTTGGAACACAACCAACACGCCTTTTATGGTAAGCAAACTTGGATCACACACTAACACGCCTTATATGGTAAGTAGACTCGATCCACAAACTAATACACCTTATATAGTAAGCAAACTTGGACCACAAACAAACACGCCTTGCATGGTAAGCAAACTTGGACCACAAACCAACACTTCTTATATGGTAAGTGAACTTGGACCACAAACCAGCAAACCTTATATAGTAAGCGAACTTGGACCACAAACTAACACGCCTTATACAATAAGCAGACTTGGACGTCAAACCAATACGTCGCTACACACATGCTAGCACTCATTAAATTCATCACATAGGAACTCTATCCATCTTAAGTCATTCGAGCCACCAAGGTTTACATCAACCCCATAGACCATCACATGATCTCTACCGGCCCATTTTTTTATTGCTCACATGGTTAGGCCTAAGGCCTTAGTTCTTATAACAATGTAAGTTCATTCATGGTCATCAATACTCCTACCAACAATAATTCATACTTATTAATCTTATACGTACCTTTTATTCAAACATAATAAGAGTGCATACCTTAGTAACTATGACCATTTAGTCAACCAATCTTCAAAGATATGTATTTAGCCATCATGTGGCCAATAAGGCCTGTACCAACCATTGACCAAGCATTCATCTGCATTCAATTCCACACATAAGGGCTTTAACGCATTTAACCACATCCAACACTTTACATGATCATATATCCCTCATGGGAGCCTTCATTGCTTAACCATTTCAATAAGACAATTCTTTCACTTATTTTATCACACAATTCAAGTTCTGGTCATTATGACCCATACAAACTATTCACCTTTCATTAGCAATGGCATATCATGTTTTCACCACTCTTGGTTCAATACACAATTCAAGCTCATTTTTATGTCTAGGGTTTCACCCTCTCATTAGTCATTAATCGACAAGGTCACCAATTCCCATTACATGACTCACAACACCTTTGTCACATCATATATTAATCACATAATCATTAGGCCATTTTCCTAGTTCAACACATCATGGGGAGTTATTTAAGTGAGAAATACATGGGTTTTGGAGTTATTTAGAAAGGGAAATCGATACATGCCTTAAACAAGATGACACACCAACAATCTTGACTCTCATTTGCCTCTCGAACACCACTCTTGAAACCCTAGCCTCCAATCCTCCAAAGATGAGCTTGAGAGAGTGTTTAGAGAGTTTGAGTCTTGTAAATGATGACTTAGGAGGCTACAATGCCTTATATAGTGCAAGGACCTAGTGTTTTAGGCAAGGGAAATGACCAAAAGGTCCTTAATAAAATGCTGGAAAGTCCACTTGTGTAGGGGTACGACACCCCATATGGTTCATATGGCAATCATGACCTAGGGTATGAGTGGTACCCTAACTCAAGCCCTAGGCTTCTCCGAGGTCAACCATAATAGTTAGGGTACAAAGGGCACCCTTGAGTCATATACAAAGAGTATGACTTATGACCTAACTCATATAGACCACCCATAACCAAAATAGTCCACTAGGTTTGAGGCCTCTCTCTTCACGGTTGAGTTGCATATGACTCGTATGAATTGGTTACGATTCAGGAAAGGTCAAGTTGTATAGAAACTAGTATAATACCTTAGTATTTTGTCTAGTATACGATAGTAGAGGAGGAGAAGGGTACAAGTCGTGACCAAGGGTACAACTCAAGCCCTTCAACCTTACCCATACCAAAGACTCCAAAAGTTGTTATTCTAACAAGGGTCCGTGCCTAGGTGCTTAAATTCACCCCCTACGCCTAATATCCGTGTAAGACTTTTGGCGACTTTGGGAAGCCTTAAGCCTATCCCGAATCACCTTTACCTTTTCTATAGTCTGATAGACCAAATCCGGGCCAAACATATTCGTCTCACTATGCACAGATCACCCAAAAGGAGATATACACCTCCTACCATACAATGCCTCAAAAGGAGCCAACTCAATACTAGAATGATAGCTATTGTTGTAAGAAAACTCTATAAGCGGTAGATGCTTAACCCAACTACCATCATAATCAATCGCACATGCATGAAGCATATCCTCTAATATCTGAATAGTTCTCTCTACTTGCCCATCCGTCTGCGAGTGAAAAGCAATACTCAGACTAACCTTAGTCCCCAAACCTTTCTGAAAAGACCACTAGAAGTGAGATAAAAACTGCATACCACAATTAAGAATAATCCAAACAGGTACTCCATAAAGCATCACAATCTCATAAAGATACAACCTCGAATAATCCTCAGCCAAAAAGTTAGTCCTCACTGGCAAGAAGTGAGCCGACTTTGTCATCCTATCCATGATTACCCAAATTGAATCAAATTGATTTTGAGACAGAGAAAGACCGATAAAGAAATCCATATTGACCACCTCCCATTTCTATTCCGGTATTTTAATTTCCTGATACAAACCCCCAGGCCTTATGTGCTCACTTTCACTTGTTGACACACTAAACAGTTGGCTAAAAAATCAGCCACATCCCTCTTCATACAACTACACCAATACATCTCCTTGAAATCATGATACATTTTCATTGAATTAGGATGCACAACATAGCCCAATTCATGCGCCTCAGCCAATATCCTTACACGCAAACCATCAACGTTAGGAAGATATAATCTCCCTAAGTACCGCAAGGTACCATCACTACTGATCTCAAATATGATTACCTTTTGTCCAATTACCTGACCCTTGATTTTTATCAACATAGGATCCAACACTTGCTTCTCCTTGATCTCTACACCAAGAGACGATCGAACGACTTCATATACCAACGCACCACCATTCTCGAAGTCCAAAAAACAAACTCCAAGATTAGACAAGTGGTGAATATCCTTTACCAATTCCCGTTTATCCTTATTTACGTGAGCTAAAATCCACATGGATAACCTGCTAAGAGCATCAGCAACAACATTAGCCTTACCTGGATGGCAGTGAAGACTCATGTCATAGTCCTTGAGAAGCTCAAGCCACCTCTTCTACCTGAGGTTAAGCTCTTTCTGAGTGAACACATACTATAGACTCTTATGATCAGGAAAGATGTCCACATGCACTCCATACAAATAATGCAGCCAAACTTTCAACACAAATACCACCGCCAAAATCTCTAAATCATGAGTAGGATAGTTCCTCTCATACACCATCAAATTCCTAGAAGCATAGGTAATCACCTTCCCATGCTACATCAAAACACAACCAAGTCCCACCCGAAACAGATCATAATAAACCACAAACCCCTCGTTGCCTTCAAGAAAATTCAAAATCAGAGCCGAAGTTGGCTTATTCTTTAACTTCTAGAAACTACCCTCATAAGCATCCGACCAAGAGAACTTTACCTTCTTCTAAATCAACTTGGTCAATAGGGCAGCTATCATTTAAAAGCTTTCCACGAACTTCCTATAATACCCAGTCAAACCCAAGAAGCTCCGAATATCGGTTAGAGTCATGGGTTGAGGCCACCTCTTAACCACCGCAACCTTTTATGGATCTACCATTATCCCCTCGCTAGAAATAATATGACCTAAAAAGCTGACACCGTTCAACGAGAATTTACATTTGGAGAATTTGGCATACAACTGTTATTTCTTCAAAGTCTGCAACACAACCCGGAGGTAATTGCCATGATCCGCCTCACTCTAAGAATACACCAAAATGTCATCAATGAACACAATGACAAAAAGATCTAAAAAATGATGGAAAACCCTATTCATCAAATCCATGAATGTCACCGAGGTATTAGCCAAACCAAATGACATCACCAAGAACTCAAAGTGCCCATACTGAGTACGTAAAGCTGTCTTAGGGATATACACCTCCCTAATACTAAGATGATGATGCCCAGACCGAAGATCTATCTTAGAAAAGAGTTTGGCACCTTGCAACTGCTCAAATAAATTATCCCTGGAAGAAGATAATTGTTCTTGACTATCACCTTATTCAACTGCCTATAGTCAATACACATCCGAAGGGAACCATCCTTCTTACACACAAATAACACCGGTACACCCCACGGGGATACACTAGGAATGATGAAACCCTTATCCAAAAGATCCTTAAGTTGCTTCTTGAATTCCCTCAACTCAGCCAGATCCATTCTATAAGGAGAAATAGATATTGGATGAGTGTCCGGAACAAAAATCAATCCCAAACTCAATCTCCCTATCCAGAAGAACCCCATAATGATCATTCGAAAAAACCTTAGGAAACTCATTCACCACCAAAATTGAATGCAAAGAAGGACCTTCCGAGTTAGAATCTTTAACCCGAACTAGATGATATAGGCACCCTTTGGAGATTAATTTCCTAGCTCTAAGATATGATATAAACCTTTCCTTAGGAGCTAGGAAACCACCCTACCATTCAATAACTATTTCACTAGGGAACCTAAAGACAACCCTATGGGTCTGACACTCTAAGGAAATGTAGCACGAGTGCAACCAATCCATCCTCAGAATAACATCAAAATCCACCACATCTAACTCAAACAAATCCACCAAAGTCTCTTTACTTCCAAAAGATACCACACACACCCAATAGGCTCTTTTAGAAACCATAGAGTCACCTACCGGGATAGAAATAGAAAAAGAATCTGAAATAACCTCGGGACCAAAACCAAAATACACAGCCACACATGGGGTCATATAAAAGAGAGAACACCTCGGATCAAGTAAATAATAAATATCTCAATGAAAGAGTTTCAACATACCCATAATAAGAGATACCTTAGACTCCTGGCGAGTAGTGAGAGCATATAACTGATTCTGGCCTGTCCCGATACCAGAAGCAGCACCCTTTGGTGTAGGAGCAGATAAA
This sequence comes from Capsicum annuum, assembly GCF_002878395.1. Taxonomy (NCBI): domain Eukaryota; kingdom Viridiplantae; phylum Streptophyta; class Magnoliopsida; order Solanales; family Solanaceae; genus Capsicum; species Capsicum annuum. Next base: position 211,305,525 of record NC_061111.1, on the reverse strand, counting down.
TAGGCAACCGAAATCTATTCGCACTCGAAGCGAACTTACCAACAAGAAAATTTTTGAGCATATGGCCTGGCTGACCATATTTGAAACACGTATCCCTTCCCTAGTCACAAAAACCCCGATATAACCGACCACAGAACCTACAAAAAGGACAAAATAAAGTCAACTGGGCCCTACTAGCCTAAGATTAGGCACCTTGTGTCCTAATGTTATCACCACCCTGTTGATGCATGTTACCCAATTGCTTTGGGTAGGGAGCACTAGCTATGGAAAAGGAACCAGAACTCCCCCACTTCTGCTTCGGCCACTTACCACCATTTCTACCACTTTGTTGTTGACCACCTTATTTAGAGAACCTAAGCTTCTTACCCTGTCTTTCCCATATCTCAGCCTATTTCCTCTTTTCATCCTCCACCTATTGCATATAAATAACTAACCTAGAAATATTTATGTCCTTAATCAGCAATGCAGTCTTGCTTTCAAGGATCAAAACCTGAGATAATCTTGAAGTGAACTTTCGTATCCTAGCCCTTATATCAAACACTAATTATAAAGCATACCGAGATAGCTGGTAAAATTTCAAGGCATACTCCTTGACCGACATATTCCCCCATTTCAGAATAACAAATTCCTTTGCTTTAGCTTTCTTCAACTCCTGAGGAAAAAAGTGGTCCAAAAAAATATTAGAGAAAGTCTTCCAAAAAGATGACTCATCAACCTCAGCCCTCGCCTGATCCCACTTATCGTACCATTAGTATACCACATCCTTTGGTTGATAGGAAACAAAATTCACCCCTTTATATTTGTGGCCTGTATAACCTTGAAGATCTTTTTGTTGTCATTAAGAAAACCCTGAGGATCCTACTCTATCTTAACACTAGTAATGGTTGGAGGATTCAACCTTATAAACTGGCCAACCCTTGTTGCCTTAGAAGATAGAATACCAAATACCCCATGCTCAGCCTGAGAAGCTACCTATTGAGCAATTACATGATCGACTAATAAAATTCTGCATTTATCATGTCGGCCTGAGCAACCTAAAGAGGACTAGAAGGAACCAGTGGAACTCTATAAATATCATGTACTGGACCACTAGACCGAGTATGGATCCCTTGAGAAGAGTGTGTCCCAAAAATATTGTCCCCAGTTGGAACAGAAGAGTTTCTGTGAGATTCAGATCGTCAGGCATGATCTGAAAGACAAACAAAAAGAAAATAGAAGGATCCAAGACCTTAGACTCCAACCTTGAAAATAGAATACCAAGAAAGAGAAACAGTTCCTAACTGCCTTGTAGCCTCTCCCTAATGAGTGAGGCATGCTACACACCCCAAAAAGAGACTCTACTAGATACGGCTTTATGGACTCCCAAATTGACCATGAACCTAAATCTATAATACTAACTTGACATGACCCGACCCGGGGCCTTATCATAATGGGCATCCCAAGTCTATCCATGATTGAGGACCACCCCCAATACCCAACCCAACTATCAAAATACATACCCTGAGTTAGATGAATTTTGAAAATATAACAAGATAGTATATTTGTACAAATCTAGACTCTAGGATAGTTCGATGACCGTGACCGACCCAAATGAGTCTAACTGACTAAAACCCAACCAATAACCATGCCAAAAATGAAACAATAACCAAATACGAGTCCATAACATAATAAGATGGAACAACCAACAATATAGTCCAGCTATGTCATCCCTAATACCAATGCCAATAGTAAGGTTGACACCAATACCGACACCGCCCATACCAACCCATAATAGTCCCACAAAGCCTCTAACTAAAAGTAAAACAATATATGGTTAGGACATGCCCCCAACCATAGTCAAAACCAATGTATCTATAATAACCAAAGTATTTAAAGACATCCATGATATGAAATAGAGCCTTTCGTAATATGGAAGTTCACCACTTCAATCCAACTAAGCTAATCCTGAGATCTGATCACTATGCAGGAGAAGAAGAATGGTCGGTTCCTACATCATGTATGGATACAGCCGCCCAAGGATGGGTTAGCGAGTGAACCCTAGCAAGCACTCAGGATAAGGATAAAATAGTGCCAATAATTAAAACTAAGTAAACCAACCATATGTATTCACAACCATACATATATACATATAACCATACCGGGAAAGGGAACCGGGTTTAGCATGCATTTAAAAACATTAACCTGGTTATGTGTAGCTTAACCATCCTAAAACCACCCACTGTCTATATGCATCTAGTGTAACCCCCTTAACGGGCCCCGATTCGTATAGCAACATGAATCGGAGATACCATAGGAGTAGTGGATTACCGAGTACCCTTCACTCTTCATGATAAAAATTTACAAGTGTACTTAGAGGATTTCTGTGTACCTCATAAATATCATATATGGTCTCCGTGACTAACCCTCATGTTGGCAAACATGAGTTTCCAGTGTCCATCCATTGGACTCATACCTTCACGGTTAGCTATCACACCCCGCCATTATTGCCCAATTAAAACCATTACCATACAACTAAACCACCATTCCATTTATTATTAACCAAGGCTATAAGTAGTGATATCGTCATACCGACTATAGCTTGCAAGCAATGTCCTTAGCCAACCTTTGAAAGAATAAGGGATTCCCATGTACCCATTGATTACATTATTTAGTTTCTTGGAGAATTTCCATATAACCCGCGAGATGTTTGTTAATATGTTTGCTTGGGGGATTTCTTTGTACCCCACAATGCTTTCAATTAGACCAACCATAACCACCAAGACCTTGCCATTTAACTATTCCAAATAATTTATACCATTTAGGGTTCCATTACCAAGTTATACCATGCAATAGTTCAATAAAAGTCTAATAATTTAACCAAAAACATTCTCAAAGGCATTTTATCAAACATGTGGGGGGCATAGTGTTTCAAAAGTCAAAACTAATTACCAATTAATCATTCCTATGCAATCAATTGCTCAAACCACCATAGTAATATGAAAACCATAAGTAAAGGACATGGGAAAACCATAACAAACCATTATAACCAAACCCCCCAACATATATTTTAAAACCCAAAACCATACAATATTCATGCCATAAAAACAATTCATTAATTCATGCCTTTAGTTGAACTAACAATGAGGGAGGAGTAACTTGCCTTAGATTACAAAGATGATGGAGATAAATCACGTTTGTAAGTCACCAAATTGATCCATTGATGAAACCCTAGCCTTTCTTGATCCAAAATCCTTTTAGAGAATTTGAAAGTATTTTAAGCAAGTTTCTAAGTGTTTAAGACTAGAATAATAGGGTAAATAACGTCCCTAGAGTGATATAAGTCATGGGGACTTAAGAGGTTAAGAGGGAAATATCTAGATTACCCCCAACTTAAACTGCTTAAGATACCCACAGGAGGGTACGACCATCCTACCCCAACCATACCTTAGGGTACGAGTGGTACCCTATCTCGTACCCTAGGCCTCCCTTTGGAAACCAACACTATCAACATACGATCGTCCAAGACAAACTCTACCCAACCATATGACTAGTACTATGGAGTCGTGCCCTAGGATGAATAGAATCACCTAGACAAAACTTACGGAAACATACGACCTAGAATCATACCATTCGTACCCTAACATACGACCTGTATGTTCCAACCATACCTTGGACAGAAACCAACCAACGCACATTGGTCACCATATGACCAAACTTCCAATCCATACCCTATCATACGAGTGGTACCCCAACTCGTATGATAACCAGAAGACAAAAACCAAAAAAAAATCTAATGGTTAAAACCCAAGGTATTTCAGAATCACTCCTCCAGAATCTAACTAATATCATAACCACGGTCTTGGCCCCAATAATATATAACTGGCATATCTATATAATCATTTGAGAAACCATTATATTCCACTGAGTCAAGTAGTAAACCTTATATTAAGGTTTATTAGCCTCAACTATGTCTAACATACTAGTAACCTAGGGTAATAGGATTCTAGAAGCATGATAAGTATTTTATCTTAAGGGTCGATTCATCCTTCTAGCCTCCAAACTCATAAATTAGGAAAAATCACGGTGTTTTACCCATAATAATATCCTAACATACCTATCCAATTTGCAACATATATAATACACTATCTCGTAAAGAAGAGTACACAAAAGCCTACCTCAATATCGAACCACAATTTCTTAAATCACCCACAAATCATTTGTCTTTGCTCTATGATCCCAAAATGCTACCACAATATCAAAATTGTAATCTACACATCATAAGGAGTAAAATGAGACCCATAATGTTGTATAAAAGGTTGGGTCAAAATTTGGATCAAGAATGGGACTGCGAGGCCCGCAAATGGAATTCAAAATTAAATCCATTACGGGGACCCTAGAAGGGCAAGAAATGTGTGCTTAAAAGTTGAGCACAAATTGAGAGTTAATTGGGTCTTAAATCAACCCTCAAAGTTTGGGAATTTTAAGACCTAAATCAATGAATTTACAAGAAAATGATAGAATCTAAAAGGAAAAATAATGAAAATTGGCCAAGGATTGTTGAACTAACTTACCTTAGCTCAATGGATGAATGCCCACACTTTTCCTCTTTCAAATCTTTCAAAAATGGTGAAAATAGGTAGAGAAATGGGGGGAAATCAAGTGGAGAAGGTGATATAACACCAGCAGGAATCGCTTAAACGATGAGATGATCACCTAAGTGACCCAAAGATCGCTTAAGCGATCCATATGACAAGTGGCCCTTCGCTTAAGTGGTCCAGTGTCACTTAAGAGACCTTCACTTAAGTGACAGGGTCTTTGATTAAGCGACAACGGTAATCAACTGGTTCCATTATGAAACCGGTACCTGAGTACCTACCCAGTATGCACCGATCAAACTGAATAGAGGTAACAGGATCCAATAACCACCTTGGTATAGTGTTAAATCCCACCTACTCCCATGGCATAGCACTTCTAGGTTAGACCAAATAATTTCAGATCCTAATCTTCATTTGATATTCTCCAAGATTTACTACATATGGGAACTTCCATCAATTAATCAACGATTATTTTTTATGAAATTGCACTGGGGGCCAGGGTTGGTCTCTTAAGTGATCATTGCTTAAGCGACCCAAGTATCGCCAGCTGATGCCAGGCATCAGATTTAGCTAAGTCTAAATAGACTTCAACCGGGTGCTCAGGATTCGTTTGAAACCCCATGCACATAAACAAACTATGATACTATACCAAATTTGACGTTCTAGACTCAATAAAACCATTAAAACTTTTATTCGAGATCATTTCGACTGAATATAGGGCCCACACCTATAGTTCAATTTTTCATATAGTTAACCCAATAGCCAAAAATGAGTTTGAAGCTTCAAAACCAGAACCAAGGGTTCTCCTAGCCTAAAATCAATATTTTGGTATTGATGGCACTGTCGAAATTCTCATTCGTGATTATCTACTAGGAGTTTTGGTCTGAGACCAAATTCTAAACAGACTAATCTCTAAAATAGGGAAATGAACGTAAAATTCAAACGAACTATCAGATAGCTAAATTGACAATTTCAGTAAGTCACAAACGACCTATAGCTATTATGAAAAGGCTCAAAACACCAAAAATGCATATAAGTTGAGAAAATAACCTAAAGGGTCATTACAATATCCATTATTAAAAGGACTTTTGTCTGTTAAATTCAATGGATAGGAGGAGCACGAAAACTTGGAGGGATGAGGTACTGGCCCATATGCTCCGAGCAAGACTCCCTAGATATTCTTCGAGAAGCAACAACATTTCCAAGGGATTTGTCCATAGGTATTCATTTTTTGACCAGCTTACTTCTTCTCTTCTCAAAAAACTATTATTTAACCTCAACCATCGACTGGACTCCAACTGAACCGAGAATAGTCGATGAATCCAAAATAGAGCCATAATACACTGATTTCAAACCACTACCAGTGCCACCAAATGAAGATTCAACCATACCAATGTCAAACCAAGGCATGAGTCAATTGACCAACTCCAAAATCCAAATATAACTTTCTTTTGCCTTCCTAAACCTGCTATCAACTTCAAACTAAATAGAAAATTATCTGCGTCCTGTCCACACAACTCCATCGCATTAACCTTGAAGAACTAAAGTCAATCTACCAAAACCTACAACAAAAATCTCAAGAATAATCCCATAAGGCATTGTATGGGCACACAAGAGGAGATGGCCAATATTTGCAATCCACTGCCAATGCTATAATCAGTCCAAATGACCCTTAAAATTGATAGTCAAGAGTCCAAAGCATACACTCACCATGAAATGATCCACTCCTGGATGTTCCAACAATAAAGAATGAAGCCATGTTGAATGTAACTCGAGCATACAACTCCCATTGAGTAGGTCATCAAAAAATCCTAAGAATAACTGATAACTGAGGTTAAATCTGAAAAAACCTGCACCGTGCCTATGGACTATCAGCTCAACATCTAACAAACCCAATCAATCTAAATTAAAAAAGAATAAATAAGTAGATATAGAGTAGGGTTAGCCAGCCTAGAGGTAAAACCTTCCTTGACACAAATCTCGAATCAAATGATGCACCCAAGATCTACAGATCCCAGCTGAAATCTCAATGCCAACACCGAATCGCTCAATCTTAACTATCCAAAACAATCCTATGGGTAAGCATCCATACTCCAAAACTATCACAACTCTCAAGCCATAATTCCAAGAAGTCAAATTCAAATTAAAGTGAGCAAGTCTAAACTAAGGCCAAAAACCGATATCGACCTTACGATCCAAATAAAACATGTCTTTCCTGGATTATTCCAAAGATAAAATCAAAACATAACTAAAGAGCAAGAACTACAAAGAAAGATAAACCGCAGACTGAAAGGATAAATAATCAACTCCATATCTATCGGAGGTCATGAATCATCAAAGCATACTCAAAAATAGACCAAGGCTACAAGCTATACTAGTGGTCGTCAAAACTCGAGAAACATAGAGAAAGGCAACCTTAGCCAAAAATTGATCGATCCAATACTTTATCTTGATAAAGAATACCCAACTTTCCAAAATAAGAAGTAGACATGGGAGAGATCACCTATATCCCCTCATTTAACTCCACTAGGACCAAAACCACATCACGGCAAGAATGGAGTATCCAATTACCCACCAATACCAAGATCAACTATCACCAGAAGACGAACCCAAGAAACCTAAAAGGCAAGTATAAAACCTCTTGATATCAACACCAAGACCACTACTGAATGGTGAACTACCTAACTCGAAAGAACAGGTCCCAAATTGGTCAACCTTAAAATTGGGCTATATAACCAAATCACCAACTCTAAATCCATAATGAAACCAAGGGGAGTTGGCATACCTTCCTCTTTATATCCGTCTTAACAACTGATTTATCCTTGCTAACAGAAGAGAAAAATGGCATACCTTGCCTCAATACAGGAGAGACATCATCCAATCAAGCTAGTCTCCCAAGCTAACGAATAAAAACTATGAGGAAGGGAACTTTAACTAGATAATGCTAGTCTAGTCATCAATTAAGTATGAATCAATCAATCCCAAAATAATTTGACTTGCAACGAAAGTAATGGAAACACCAGTATAAGGAGTAGGGGGTACCCCAAAAATAAAAGCAATAGCAAGTACCACTATAAGGCCATAAGAAGGTCAATATGTCATGGTAAATAGGACTCAAAGCCAAATGCTACACCCCCGGGAAAATTGCCACATTGATCCACTTTATCTACTACTAAAAGAAATCAGCTACAGGTGGTCATATAATCATAAACTCTATATCAAGGCATACAACAAAATAAACCTAAAATAATACAAAATTATCGAGGGGAAGAAAAACCCTAATACACTCAAATGAAAATAGAAAAGCAGGGAATAAAAGGCACACCTATCACGGTGGAATCTGAAGTCATATTACTAATGTGCCCGAGGAAGAATGAATCTGAGTGGGTCCAAACTCAAATTGATCATATGAGTCACCATTGAGGCACTAAGTGCACTACCTCTAATTGATGGTGCCATAACACTATAAGACTAATCTGGATGATCTAGATGACTAATAACCCAATGCTAGAGACACTTATGGACTAATGACTGATCTCTATATAGTCGTAGCAAACCTTTAAAGCCTACCCTAGCAAGAAAAATGAGTTGACTCCAACCAACATACCAACTAATGTCGAGGCCATGCCATACTAAGATGACCATCATTTCTACAATCATAACATATTTCAATAGCCCTGGGTTGGTGGGGAACACATGCTAAGTCTGTCTAAACAACCAACTCATATCTGGGATATTCCCTAAACCAATTGTCAGTCTCGCCACAACCATGACAAGCTTCTTAAATACTTTGAGGTATTTTCTTTACTAATGCAGAATGGTTGCCACGGTCTAAAGATCCATATCGAATACTTCACAAGGTTTGACAAAAACTCTGCCCGCTATGATTACCTTAATTAGTCTGAGAGCCACATATAGTCTGAGACGCTATATGCATAAGACTGATGGACTACAAATGAAGCTGACCTGCATCGGAAGGGTTCTTACTCCTGGATAGAATACCAATAACACTACACTAATGACATGGCCTCTTACCGCCACCTTTATAGGACTCAATACATTCTCTCTTTGTAGCCTTCACATGATTAACAACCATAAGAAAGGAAGACCCAGCTGTTATCAAATGCTCCAATACCAAATAGAGAAGCAAAGCTAATATTCTAATAAATTCACTCTCCATCTTATTTTTTGAAGGATATAGCAAAGGAATATGCCTGACCTACTCAAGACATCTAATCTTATACTCTAAAATCAATAAGGAACCCAACTAAACACTAACAAACCCAACTCTGGCTTCAGAACTACTCGATTAAATGGACCTCAACTTTGGTTTTGAGGTATCCATAAAGAGGCTTAGAATCCCAAATTCCAAATATCTAAAGGCTAAAGTAGTCACAGACCATATCGAAGCCTGCGTTAGCCCCAAATCCTCTGGCTGATACTGAAAATCCCCAATGTAAATCTCTAGCTCCCTTGTTTAACACTGTGCTGAAACTCTGGGAACACATTTTGAAGTCCCATCTGCATCTATTGATAACCTCGTATCATCCATCAGGGATAAAATAGAGTCAAAGAATATACTTAAGGCTCATTGAAATACAGACATACGACAAAGGGTCAAGAATAGAATTTCCTATGAATGCCCTATAGCCTCTCGAAGATAGGTAACAAACATCTTTGTAGCAATCCATAGTACTCTACTAAAGACTTAGCTCTTATACCAACACATAGAAAAATCTAGTCTCTAATACCAATTTGTCTTGACTTGATTTTTTAGGTCATGATGGCACCTACTATAACCCATCAGTAGGCAAGCAAGCTATAATCATGAACCTCTAGTAAAGGACTACCAAAAGAAATTAATGAAGATAGCAAAATAATAAAAGACTAATATATAAAAACTTATCCCAAAACCTGGTGGAATCAATATAAGAGCTTCTAATATCTTAAGAATGCAAAATAAAGTATGAATATACAGGTACAACCCAACTCTGAATATAACATAGAGATTAGTCTAATCTACAAGAGGGAGAATAGTAATACTTAGAGCGTCAGGAGCTCACCCTAAATCTCCAATTCAAAGCTTATCCACACGATGCACATAATAATGGCGAGAACCCATACAATGATCTATGGGATACAGAAGTGTAAAATGAGTAACAAACACATGGTACTAAGTAGGAAACTATTGATTGAGCTTCAAGATAATGTAAATATAGATAGCATCTAAGCAAAAATGTAAACTACAACCCAAATATCTCAAAAACTAACATATTAAGACTAAAGAGGTGCTAAGGATGAACTATCCTATCCTAGTTATACTCTAAAACTAAAGCACCATACCATATATAATTGGCTAATATAAAAATGAAGGGTACAAGAAGGATATATAGTAGTATACAAGAACAAGAAATGGATATACAATATAAATAAAGAAAGAAAGAAAGGGATATATGATAATACTATAGCTATATACATATATATATACATACATATAAATGTATACATATATAGAGAGAGAGATATCTATATAACACTAACTCAAAGGTACATCCTAAGATAATCAACCTCCTAATCAACTAGGAAACTAATGTTGGTATAAACGGGATCCTTAATCCAAATATCTAAATATGATATAATTATCCATGATAAAATAACCATGAGAAAAAAGAATCAGAATAATACCTCAAATCCCAGTATCAGTCCATAATTAACCTGCCATGAACTAATATAATAATAATAATAATAAAGAGATCGATTAGTTCAAACAAAAAATACCTAAACCAGACCTCATAACCCAAAAGGGTCAATCAATACACGACACACAAAAAACAACACTCGTAAACTATTTGTATGCAACCCCTATAAGGATGATAGATATAGGAATCAAATAACATACTGGTGATAGGCAATGCACATGCAAAAAAGAACGCAAAGTAAATCCATAATACTATCGCTAATCCAAGTGCCAAAACTTAAACTAGTGTATACAACTTTTCTAGCTCGACGGCTCACAAAAACATGACCTATAGTGACCTCTCCTCCGGCATGATAGCTCACGAATGAAGGGTCCCCTAGGGAGTTTGGGAGTATATGTATATACCGACCTAGTCTCAATCCAGTAAAATTGCTAAGACAACAAGGAGATATGAAATTTACTCCTTTATTTTTTGGGTAGTTATTATATTGTGTTTGCTTTTTGTTGATTTTTCCTGGACTTTTATATCATGAAAATTGTTTGTTCTTTGCTTTTTAAGTCAAGGCTATCTCAATAATTGTTAGTTATGTAGTTTTACAACATTTTCTATTTGATAAACATTTTCAACTTTCAACTATAGCAAATTGCATCATTTAGGATTATTAAATTTCTATTTTAATATTTTTGGGCTAACTCTGTGTAATACCCTAAATATTTCTAGCTCATTCCAGCCCTTAGTACGTACTTGAAGCACTTAGAACCTGAAAATAAAGAAAAGAGGTAAGGGACTCAGTCATTTTGACTCCCTTTAAACTTTAAAGATTTTTTAGTTGACCTTTTAGGCTCCGAGACAATATTTTTTAAGTTAAATTATAGTCCAGGTTGAAACTAGCATGTCTCGGGTAAGTTTTGAAATTTTGGACGAGGATTGGATTGCATTCGAATTGGTAAAATAGTAGCTCACCTTGATAAGGTAACGTCGTAGTGAGTATCATGGTGAGGAGGCCACCGCATCGCGATGGAGGCCAAATCAACATTTGTCAATTTCCAGTAGCTCATCACGATTGTACCACATGGTGCAACCATGGTGAGTATCATGATGGGAAAGCCATTGCATAGCGATAAGTCTCGAATCAAAAATTGTCGCAATCTAGTGAGTCAGCGCAATTCCATCGCATCATGGTGGATAACGCAATGACCCACTCAACGCATCATGATGGGGCCTTAATCGGTATTTTAGTTGCTGGATTTTAAATCCCAAGGGAAATTTTATATTTCATCAAGCCCTCAAATTGTGTAAACAGAAGATTAATCATAATATTGAGCAAAATATGCTCATTGTTCATTAAATCCCACTCAATTAAAACCCTAGGCTTCAACATTCAACTTCAAGAATCCCTAAATTTCCACTATTCTTTTCCCAAAATAGTTCAAAATTCAAGGCTCCCAATTCAAGAATTCCAAGAATCAGCTTTCAAGAGCACAAATAGGATCTCAAAACTAAGCTTCTTCATCTAGTTCATCAATTAAGGTATGTGGAGTTTTGAACAAGCAGAAATCTTTCATCCTTGTGCCCAAAAGTAGTTTTAATTACAAATTCACATGATTTTACATGAATTTCAATTTAGGGTTCATACCCATTTATTGATAATTGAAGATTTTGTGATTTCAAGTGCTTCGGATGTTGAATTCCATGTCTACTTTCTTAAATTCATGTGTGTGACTATACTTTCCAGATTTGGAATAGAATTATGAATATTTTCATTATCAAAGATGAACTTTAAGATGATTTATCATGAAATTGATGTGCGGGTTATCAAGCCCTAGTTGAATATGGCTATTTCAAGAATGATTATGCTTTTAAGCATCTCATGATATATTTATAAATAGCTCTGAATAAAGATTTGATCTTCTGATCTTTAGCTAAGACATGGAATCCATTTTACAGCTTAAATTCAATTTTGAATGAACAGATGCACAGTTAGCTTTCAGTATGAAATATTATGACTTATAAAAGTGAATTTTTTATAAAATGAGCATATAGATTAAAGAGAGTAGTATTTAGCACCGAGCGAGAAGTGTGGGTTTAGCACATCATACTTTCTAAGAACTACGAGCCAACGTAGATACAGATTCAGCATTTCCATTTCTATATGGATGACAGTTACAGATGTGATCACTCAGCTCAGGTTATACTCCATGGCAAGAGTATAACACATCTCCCCAATGTGAGGTTTTCCCTTTAGGGGAAAAAGACGTTGGACACTATGATAGCTCACATAGTGTATGTCGGTTAGAATAACCTCCCTACTAGTAAAAATAATAGAAGAGCTTTTAAAAGAATTCCCTAATAGAAAATCTTTTACTAGAATTTTGTACGGTCTAATGGAAAAGAATGACGGATAACAGTTTAATTTTTAGACTTCAAAATATGATGGCTCACCAGTTTTATACAGTATGTTTTGTTGTTCATGATCTATGATTTTCAGCTTTCAGTTATTCCAGCCACATGAGTCATTACATACAGCATGCATATTCTATAAATTTTTTATAACATTGAGATACTACTTTTACTTATGCATTCACCCCCACATGCTCAGTACATCATCAAAGTGTTGATCTATATATATGTCTATGTGCTACATTGTTTAATAATGTAGGTTCAAGTTCTCAGTCTCAGCAGCGTGAGTGATTTTGGGCATCTCTATCTACATCCCGACAATTGGTGAGTCCTCATAGTTCGAGGGCCCATTTATCCCGATTTCCAGCTTTCATAGTATTGGACTAGTTGCTTTCAGTTTAGTCTGAGTCAGTTGGGGGTTGGTCCTAATGGCATTCTAGTTTCATAGTAGTAGAGGTTTGTCAGACTACTAGGTATTATTCAGACTTTCAGTAGTAGTTGTTCAGGCAGTACTTTCAGCTTATTTCAGTTAAGTTTTGATATAATTCAGCATTTTTACTTGATTATTTTATCTTGAAAATGAGTTACAGATATAGTAGCAGGCTTACAAGGTTAGATTGAGGCTACTCATAGTCTTGAGCACTGTGTGACATCTCGAGATCTATTTTTGAGGCTTTACAAACTTGGTATCAGAACCTGAGGTTTAGAGAGTCCTAGGGATTTAGAAAAGCCACATTACATAGAGTTTCGATCATGGGTGTGAAGCACGCCACATTTATGAGCAAGAGACTAGAGATGTTTTAGGAATTCATCTCCTTCTCTTATAATCCATCATGCTTACAACTATCTCTATCTGGTTTTAACTTATGCTCTTTTATGATAGAATATACCTCCTCACAGAGCTAATACCCACAGAAATGATAACCAGCCACCCCAGCCTATTGATCCTTTGAATGAGAATGAGTATCATGCCGAATTTCAAGCTTCCTTTAAGGCATTGGCCCAAGATATGACTGCTAATGTTCAGGCCAACCAACAGGTTGTAGTCCTATATCAGTAAGAGAGTGATTTAGCTGCAGCCAGACTTCATGACTTCATGAGAATGAATTCTCCCGAATTCTTTAGGTCAAAGGTAGGTGAGGACCCACATTTATATCTTAATAAGATGAAAAATATCACCCATATTATGCATATTACTAAAGAGGAGAGTGTAAAATTAGCTTCTTATAGGTTGGAGGATGTTTCTTATGATTGGGTTGTTATGTGAAAGAAAGGTAGGGGTAAGAATGCAGCTCCCATGAGTTGGCAGGTATTTCAGGAGGCATTTCTAGACAGGTTCTTTCTATGTGAGTTGCGAGAATCAAAGATTGAGGAGTTCATGAACCTTAGGCAGGGCTTAATGACAGTGAAGGAGTACTACCTTATGTTCAACCAGTTATCAAAGTATGCTCCTGAGTTGATAGCTGACACTAGATTTAGTATTAGTAAGTTTATTACCAGAGTGTCTAGATTAGTAGTCAAAGAGTGTAGGACTTCCATGCTTATTGGAGACATGAATCTTACTAGATTGATGACTCATGCCCAATAAATTAAGGCAGAAAAGTTAAAAAGAAGAGATAGAGGAAACAAGAAGACTAGAACTGGGCAATTTGAGTATAGACAGTCAAGATTTGTAGGGGGAAATCATTCACAGTTCCAGAGTCTCCAGTCTATGTCGGTGCCATCTTCAGCTAGTACCCTCATACCCAGAACCAGATAAAAATAGTGGGGTAAGACTTCAATGTCCAGATCTTAGAATAATATAGTTGAAAGGCCAAGTTATCCGACATGTGCTAAATATTGTAAGAATCATCCTGGTGAGTGCTTGTTAGGGAAGAAAGGTTGTTTTGGATATAGTCAGCTGGGCCATGGTATCAAGGAATGACCGTATGCTAAGCAAAGAAGTAGGGATGTTCGTCCTCAGACTCAGGCTATTAGTGCACCAGCTTCTCTTGGTCTCCCAGCCCCTCCTAAGGGTGCGTCATCCAATACCGGTGGCGGTCAGTTCCAGAATTGGTTCTATGCTTTACCATCTAGTCAGGAGCAGGAGAGCTCCCCAAATATTATTACAAGTATGCTTCGTGTCTTTTGTTTTGATATTTATGTATTGTTGGACCCAAGGTTAAATTTCTTTTATGTGACTCCATTAGTTGCGGTAAATTTTGGGATAGATCGTGAAAAGCTTTCTAAGCCCTTCTCCATTTCTTCTCCAGTAAGTGAGTCAGTTACCGCCAAACAAATCTATAAAAAGTATCTTATCACTGTCCTTTATAGGGTCGTGTTAGTAGATTTGATAGAATTACACATAGTTGACTTTAACCTTATTCTTAGTATAGATTGGCTCTATTCCTGTTATGCATCCATAGATTGTCGCACCCGAGTAGTGAAATTCCAGTTTCTAGATGAGCTAGTCTTTGAGTGGAAAGGCAATTTAGTATCTCCCAAGAGTCATTTCATATCCTATCGTAAAGCTAGGAAGTTGATATCAAAGAGGTGTATCTATCATCTAGTTCAAGTCAAAGATGCTAAGTCTAAGGCTCCAACCGTGCAGTCAGTCCGGGTAGTAAATGAGTTTCCAAAAGTTTTTCCTGAAGAGCTGTCAGGGGTACCTCCCTAAAGACAAATAGAATTTGGAATTGATTTTTCTTGACACTCAGCCTATCTCCATTCCTCCATATCGTATGGCTCCTGCTAAGCTTAAAGAGTTGAAAGAACAACTTAAGGACCTCTTAGATAAGGATTTCATAAGGCCCAGTGTTTCTCCATAGGGTGCTCCCATTTTATTCGTGAGTAAGAAAGATAATTCTCTATGAATGTGCATTGACTATCGGCAGCTAAATAAAGGAATGATTAAAAATAGATATCCTCTTCCTAAAATTAATGACTTATTTGATCAACTCCAAGGTGCAAGTTATTTTTCAAAGATATACCTTAGATTCGGCTATCATCAGCTTCGAGTAAGGGAATGTGATATACCGAAGATAGCTTTCAAAACCTGTTATGGTCATTTTGAATTCCTAGTCATGTCTTTCGGCTAAAAAATTCCCCAGAAGCCTTCATGGACTTGATGAACCGAGTATTCAAATAGTACCTAGACATGTTTGTCATAGTCTTTATCGATGATATCCTTGTCTATTCTCGTAGTGGGGATGATCATACAGATCACCTTAGAATTTTGTTGCAAACTCTTAGAGATCACTAGTTATTCACCAAATTCAACAAGTGTGAATTTTGGCTAAGGTCAGTAGCTTTCCTCGATCATATTATTTCTGGTGATGGTATTAGAGTTGATCCCCAAAATACTAAAGCCGTGAATAACTGGCCTTGACCCATTTCTTCATCAGACATCAGAAGCTTATTAGGTTTAGCTTGCTATTATAGATGGTTTGTTGAGGGGTTCTTATCCATTGCATCTCCCATGACCAAATTGACTCAGAAGAAAGTTAAGTTTCAGAGGTTAGATTCTTGTGAGAAAAGTTTTCAGGAGTTGAAGACTCGACTCACTTCAACACCAGTCTTAGTGTTACCTAATGGTACAGATGGATACGTTCTCTTTTGTGATGCCTCTAGAGTTGATTTGGGTTGTGTTTTGATGCAAAAAGTTAAGGTCATAGCCTATGCCTCTAGACAGCTTAAGCCTCACAGAAAGAACTATCCTACTCATGATCTTGAGTTAGCTGGTGTTGTGTTTGCTTTGAAAATATGGAGGCACTATCTTTATGGGGTGCATGTTAATGTGTTTACAAACCACAAATATTTGCAGTATGTGTTCACGCAAAGAGAGTTGAACATCCATCAGAGAAGGTGGTTAAAATTATTGAAAGATTATGACATGAGTGTTTGTATCATTCAAGCAAGGGCAACGTTATGGAAGATACCCTTAATAGACTATCTATGGGTAGTGTTGCTCATACAGATAGTGATAAAAAAGAGTTAGTTTGAGAAGTTCATCAATTGGGTAGTGTTGCTCATGCGGAGAGTGATAAGAAAGAGTTAGTTCAAGAAGTTCATCAATTGGCTAGATTGGGTGTTCGTTTAGTTGATTTGACTGAGGGTAGCGTATGGGTGCAGAATGGTGCAAAATCTTCCTTGGTTTTCGAGGTAAAAGAGAAACAAGATCAGTACCCCATCCTAGTTAAGCTAAAGGAATCAGTTAGAGATCAGAAAGTAGAGGTTTTCTCCCAAGGGGGCCTGTGTGTTGAGATACCAGAGTAGATTATGTGTGTTATGCGTCGATGATTTGAGACAACAGATATGGATGAAGCGCATGGCGCGCATTACTCCATTCACCCTGGTTCTACTAAGATGTACCAAGATTTATGGAAAATCTATTAGTGGAGTGGTATGAAGAAAGATATTGTAGAGTTTGTAGCTAAGTGTTCAGTTTGTCAAAAGGTTAAGGTAGAGCACCAAAGGCCTGGTGGTACCTTGAAATAGTTTAGTATCCCCACTTATAAGTAGGAAAAAGTGAACATGGATTTCGTAACCAGGTTACCCCATTCGCGTCGTCAGCATGATTCGATATGGGTTATTATAGACAAGTTGACCAAATCAGCCCATTTCCTGCCAGTTCATACGTCCTACATAGCTGAAGATTATGCTAAGTTGTATATTAGATATTTGGTTATATTGCATAGAGTTCCTTTGTATATCATTTCAAATAAGGGACTCAGTTTACCTCTCACTTTGGAAAGCCTTTTAGAAGGGTCTTGGTACCCAAGTTCATCTTAGTTCAGCTTTTTATCCTCAGACAGATGGTCAGGCAGAGAGGACCATTCAGACTATAGAAGATATGTTGAGGGCATATGTGCTTGATTTCAAGGGTAGTTGGGATGAGCATTTGTCGTTGATTGAGTTCATCTACAACAACAGTTATCATGCTAGCATTTAGATGGACTCTTTTGTGGCTCTTTATGGGAGAAGATGTAGGTCACCTATCGGTTGGTTTGAAGTGGGTGACGCCGCATTGATAGGGCCAGATGTGGTGTTAGAAGATTTTGAGAAAGTACAGTTGATTCGAGAAAGGTTGAAAACAGCTCAAGGTCATCAAAAATTGTACGCAAATATGAGGAGAAGAGATCTTGAGTTTGAAGTTGATGAGTTAGTATATTTTAAGGTTTCACCCATGAAGGGGGTGAAGAGGTTTGGTAAAAGAGTAAACTTAGTCCACACTATGTTGGCCCCTACAGGATATTGAGCCGTGTTGGGAAGGTTGCATATGAGCTTGAGTTTCCTGTAGACTTGTTCTCCGTTCACCTTGTGATCCATGTGTCCTTGTTAAAAAAGTGTATTGGTGATCCAGCGGATGTAGTAACCTTAGAAAGCATAGATATTCATGATAGCCTCTCTTATGAAGAAATTCCAATTGAGATCCTTGATCTCCAGATTTGTAGACTAAGGAACAAAGAAGTTTCCTTGGTCAAACTTCTTTGGCGGAATCAATCCATTGAGGGGCCACTTAGGAAGAAGAAGTAGATATGTGGACCAAGTACCCTTATCTTTTCGTTGTAGATTCAGATTCAGTTCAAGGTAACAAGTTTCCCTGAATCATCTTTTTTTTTTCATTCTAAGTCTCAGCTCTATATAGCCATTCTCTTGATAATTCTTGCACTTGCAAATCAGTTTAATCATGTTTTCAGTTGTGCATGCCAGTTATAGCCTCAGTTTTTTAGTATCTCAACTTCATTAGTCTCATTCGAGGATGAATGTTCCCAAGATGGAGATATTGTAATACCCCAAATATTTCTAGCTTAGTCCAGACCTTAGTACGTACTTGAAGCACTTAGAACCTAAAAATAAAGCTAAAAGTTAAGGGACTTAGTCATTTTGACTCCCTTTAAACTTCAAAGACTTTTAAGTTGACCTTCCGAGCTCCTAGGCAATGATTTTTGAGTTAAATTATAGTCAAGGGTGAAAATAACATATCTCGGATAAGTTTTGGAATTTTTGGATGAGGATTGGATCACATTCGAATTGGCAAAACAGTAGCGCACCGCGATTAGGCCACGTCACAGTGAATATCGCAGTGAGGAGGCAACCGAATTGTCGTAGAGACAAAATCAACATTTTTCATTTTCCAGTAGCTCATCGCGATTGTACCGTGTCATGGTGAGTATCGTAATGGGAATGCCATCGCGTCGCGATGAGGCCCGAATCAACAATAGTCACAATCCTGTGATGAGGCCCGAATCGCGGGATTGTAAATCCAAAAGGCAATTTTGTCTTTCATCAAGCCCCCAAATTGTGTAAACAGAAGATTAATCATAATATTGAGCAAAATATGCTCATTGTTCATCAAATCCCTCTCAAATACAACCCTTGGCTTCAACATTCAACTTTAAGAATCCCCAAATTTCCACCATTCTTTTCCCAAAATAGTTCAAAATTCAAGGTTCCCAATTCAAAAATTCCAAGAATCAGCCTTCAAGAGCACAAATAGGATATCAAAACAAATCTTCTTTATCTAGTTCCTCAATTAAGGTATGTAGGGTTTTGAACAAGGAGAAATCTTTTATCCTTGTGGCCAAAACTAGTTTTAATTACAAATTCACATGATTTTACATAAATTTCAATTTAGGGTTCATACCCATTTATTGATAATTGGAGATTTTGAGATTTTAAGTGATTCGGATGTTGAATTGCATGTCAACTTTCTTAAATTCATGTGTGTGACTATACTTTCAAGATTTTGAGTTGAATTATGAATATTTTCATTATCAAACACGAACTTTAAGATGATTTGTCATGAAATTGATGTATGGGTTAGCAAGCACTAGTTGAATATTACTATTTCAAGAATGATTATGCTTTAAGCATCCCATAATATGTTTATAGACAGCTTTGAATAAATATTTGATCTTTTGATCTTTAGCTAAGACATGGAATCCACTTTACAGCTTAAATTCAGTTTTGAATGAACAGATGCATAGTTAGCTTTCAGTATGACACAGACTTTTAAAAGTGGATTTCATACAAAATGAGCATACAAATTAAAGGGAGTAGTATTTAGCACCGAGTGGGAAGTGTGGGTTTAATGCATCCGAATTTCCTAGAACTACAAGCCAATGTAGGTACAGGTTCAGTATTCCCATTCATATACGAATGACAGTTACAAATGTGATCACTCGGCTCAGGTTATACTCCCTAGCAAGAGTATGACACCTCTCTCCAAAGTGAGGTTTTTCCCTTAAGGGAACAAAATGTTGGACACTATGATAGCTCACATAGTGTATGTCGGTTAGAACAACCTCCCTACTAGTAAAAATAATAGAATAGCTTTTAAAAGAATTTCCTAATAGAAAATTTTTTACTAGAATTTCCTACGGTTCAACAGAAAAGAATAACGGATAACAGTTCAGTTTTTAGACTTGAAATGTGATGGCTCACTAGTTTTATACAGTATGTTTTGTTGTTCATAATCTATGATTTTTAGCTTTCAGTTATTCCAGCCACGTGAGTCATTACATACAGCATGCATATTCTATGAATTTTTTATAATATTGAGATATTAGTTTTACTTATGCATTCACCATATGTATATGTGCTACATTATTTAATAATATAGGTTTAGGTGCTCAGTCTCAGCAGTGTGAGTGATTTTGGGCATCTATATCTACATTTCGACAGCTGGTGAGTCCTCATGGTTCGAGGGCCCATTTATCCCAATTTCCAGCTTTCATGGTATTTGACTAGTTTCTTTCAGTTTAGTTCAAGTCAGTTGGGGGTTTGTCCCAATGGCTCTCTAGTTTCTTAGTAGTGGAGGCTTGTCGGACTACTAGCTATTATTCAGACTTTCAGTAGTAGTTGTTCAGACAGTACATTCAGCTTATTTCAGTTAAGTTTTGATATAATTCAGCATTGTTACTTGATTAGTTTATTTTGCAATGAGTTACAGTTCTAGTAGCAGGCTTACAGGGTTAGCTTGAGGTTACTCATGATCTTGAGCACTGTGTGATGTCTTGGGATCCGTTTTTGGGGTGTTACACTCTGCTGCTAGAAATTTTTTGATATAAAATGTCTAATGAGCTTTAACTCTTTTGAAATTTGTCAAACCCTTTTTTAAAAAAAAATGTAACTTTTCCTATCAGGTAGTTATAAATTTCTCTTAGCCTTAATCAGTTAACCTAAGTTTAGCCAGTAAACTATTTTTAAGGGATCTTAAACGGTGCTTAATACCTTCTTTTTAGATGATTGAACCCTTATCTAGAATTTTTAGTTTAGTAAAACTTAAACAGAGTTGACTTTATACAATGAGTTTAGTTATTTTTGGTGTCCTAATTCACCTTAGAATGGTAACTCTTTAAGTTAATCAATGAGTTACAGATCTAATAGTAGGCTTACAAGGTTAGCTTGAGGCTACTCGTAGTCTTGAGCACCGTGTGATGTCTCAGGATCCGTTTCTGGGGCGTTATCAATCTGTTGCTAGAAAGATTTTGATATAAATGTCTAATGAGCTTTAACTAATCTTTTGAAATTTGTCAAACTCTTTTTTAAAAAAATGTAACTTTTTCTATCAAATAGTTGTAAATTTCTCTTAGCCTTAATCAATTAACCTAAGTTTGGCCAGTAAATTACTTTTAAGGGATCTTAAAAGGTGCTTAATACCTTCTGTTTATATGATTGAACCCTTACCTAGAATTTTTAGTTAAGTAAACCTTAAACAGAGTTGACTTTATACAATTACTTTGGTTATTTTAGGTGCCTTAATTCACCTTAGAATGGTGACTCTTTAAGTTAATCAATTTAACAATCTCCAATATGTCATACACTAGTTTGACCTCGGTTAAAATGGGGTATAATGAGACCCTCTCATTAGGTTAAGGCAACTGGGGCATGTTTTTACTATGGGGTGGTTGGTCACTTTGCCAAAGAGTGTCCTCGGTGCAGAATGGTTGGAACTTTAGCTCAGATACCTCAACCTTCTAAATCAGTAGCTCCACCAGCCAGAGGTGGTTTCTAGAAAGGAAAAGGTGGTTCTTGCTGTCCTTGAAGAGACAGACAGCCAGGTAGGACAGGTATTCGATCAAGTTCTTAATCCGTCAGTGCCCGTGGATAGTTATATTTTTTTCTGATGGGTTGGAGGTGGAAGCATCGTACTTAATGATCATAGGTACAATTTTGGTTTGTTTCTAGACGGCTTCTATCTTATTTTATCTTAGCTCTACATATTCATATGTTTCATATTTTGCTACTTGTTTGGGATTGTTTAGCGAGTCTTGGCTTGTGCTGATGTGTATAGCTACTGCTATAAGGAATTTTTTAGTAGTGAATTGGGTTTATTGATCATGTTTGGTGACTATTCAGGAGTATTATACTTAGATTGGCCTTATTATGCTTGGCAATATAAATTTTGATTCTATTCCGGGCATGAACTGGTTATCTCTCTACCATACAATCTGGTATTGCTTCACCAAGATCATTACCTTAGCTTAAACCCGACATATCTCAGGTTGTGTGGAAGAGCTTTATTAGTTATGTGTCCACAGGAATTATTTATTATAATTAATAGAGGAGGTTGGTTTCGAGGAGATGTTTGGCCTATGTTGTCTGTGTCTATAACACTAGTTCCAATGTCCTTTCACTTGATTCTATTCATGTCGTTCCTGAGTTTGCCGATGTCTTCCCTACCAACTTGAATGGCCTCCTTCCTAAACATGATATTGACTTTGTCATTGATGTACGTTGAGCACCAAGCCTATTTCCATTTTACCTTATTGTATGACTCTTGCCAAGTGAGGGAACTTTAGGATCTTTTAGAAAGGGATTCATCAGATTGAGTAATTCTCAGCGGGAAGTCCCTATCCTAGTTTTGAAGAAGAAATACAATTTTATACATGTGTATTAACTATTAGCAGCTAAATAAGGTAACCATGAAGAAGTATCATATGCTACGTATCAGTGATCTATTTAACCAACTTCAAGGTGCAACTGTGTTTTCTAAAATTGACCTAAAATCTGGGTACCACCAATTAAGAACTCAAGCGCTAGACATCCCTAAGGCAACCTTAAGGACTCGTTACGCAACCTTAAGGACTCGTTACGACCATTACAAGTTTTTGATGATGTTGTTTGGGTTAACCAATGCCCCAACCGCATTTATTAACTTGATGAACCATGTGATCATTATTTTATTGATGAAATCCTCATTTACTCAAAGGGGTGGGGAGGATTGCGGGCAACATTTAAGGATTGTACTTTTCACTTTAAGTGATCAACGAATTTATGTCAAGTTTTCAAAGTGTGAGTTTGTCTTGAATTTGTAGCATTGTTGCACATGGTGTCCAGGGATAGGATCATGATATACCCAACAAAGATTAAAATAATTCATAATTGTTGCACATGGTGTCCAGGGATAGGATCATGATATACCCAACAAAGATTAAAATAATTCATAATTATGCTAGGCCTACTTCTCCTATCGAGGTTCGAAACTTTCGAGGTTCACAGTGTTCACAGTTTCATTGGATTGACAGGTTACTATAGACATTTTGTCGATGGATTCTCTTCTATAGACATTTTGTCGATGGATTCTCTTCTATTGTAATGTTCCATTTTAATGGTTCAATAAGTGTGAGGCAAGCAATATGTGCTTACTCAGAGAGCTTAATTCGGGTAATATAAATGGCCAGAGTTGCATGCGGAGTTTAGCGTTCGTTTTAGTTTTAGAGCGGCCTTTTGCCTTGGACATCTAGTCCTTGGCCCAACAGGTTGGTTCAACTTGATATTTTTGACCCCGTGAAGATTCTTGCTAGTGTTGAGGCCAGATAATCTTAATTGAGTGGATGACAATTTTAAAAATCGTATAGTGCAGGAAAGACTATATAATTGTTTTCGTCATGGATCTATTAAAGACGAGATGAATAGTTCATGATTTGCCAATTTAAAATAATTTTTAAATATCATTTCTAAAAAATATCATCAAAATACTTTCCTCATATCATATCTGTCTTATTAAAATGTGAATTCGGAATTTGAAATGCTAACGCAACTTATTTTGAAATGAAAAAGAGTGTGTAATCAATTTATACATTTAATAAATTTATAACACTTATAAGAGGTTCAAATCAAAAGTAACAAATCATCCAGTTCGAACGAAGCCATAAATTGAACCCTACATGAATTCATTAAAAATAAAAGTTTCTCAGTTAAAAAATGAACAAATAAACGAGTCAATAATCAAAATCCAAAACGAATAGAGCAAGTTATAATTTTCACATCATATAAAGCCTAATTTTCACTAACCACATCATACATACATATGCACAACATTGATTAATGCTTAATTAGGTGGTCAAAAATATAATCTCATAATCTTTGTGACTGGTGTTGCCCAATCCAGCTATACATTTTGGAAACAAAATGTACTACTGAAAAATCACAAAATTCCACAATATGACTTCGCTTAGATAATTTGACACGCTTAGATTCAAGCGACAATAACACACCAATATATTCTCACAAAGATTCTCACAAAGGTAATTAGCTTTAACCGAGCAAGATACGGAACCTACTATTACCCCTACTTCTTACTGCCAATATTTTTTTAGTAAAAGAATCTCATTACTAGCTCCCTCCATTTTAATATATATCCTTTTAATTATAGTTTGTTTCATAGAAAAATACCTCTTTTTTTCTGAAACTCATTTTAGTTCTAACTTTCGACATAAAAGTAACACATTTAAAATCACAATCACAAGTTCAAAATATATTTCGAACACATTCTAAATATTTTTGAAATATATTTCATTCAAAAATATAAAATTCAAAGATCCACTATATATTTTCTTAAAACTCGCTGGCACGTTCTTTAAACTTGAGAAACGAATTGAAACAAAGAGAATAGTATAGATGATCTGCTTGGGTACCTTTTCCAAGATACGAAGGGGGATCCAAATCCGAAGATCTAATTACATATGCTATTCATAACTGTTTCTTGAAAGCAAGATTATGAGGGTTAAGTTCCTTCTCTTAATTACCCTAAGTAATTGTTTAGTAACGTAAAAGTACAAAAGAAACATCCACCAATATCAACATATGATACTTCAATTTTCTCCGATCCATAGACCAAAAACAAACAAACAAAAAAAAGAGGGGAAAATAAAAGGAAATAAAAATACCAGAGCACTTTAGAAGTAGAACTGATCGAGTTTAAATTCAAAATTTGCTTCTGATTATATTTATTTACGAGGAGTATCCTCAGGACGAGTAGCACCTCTAGCAGCATCCCTAGCAGCAACCCTAGCATGATGATCAGCTTCTGGCTTCTTCTTCATGTAGGTCATGTAATACCATATACCGCCAATAACAACAGCGCCACCGACCGCCATCGTGCCAGGGCTATACGGCAAATTTCTCCATGGCCTATTCACATCAGCACCAGCCATTTTCTTCTTCTATTGAAGAAAAGGTTCCTTCCAATTAATCTTGACGTTTTTTCTTCTACTTTGTGAGAGTTTTTTAATGTTAGACGTTTTGTTTTGGATTAGTGTGAGGAGGTGGAGTTGAAGATATGTAAGTGTGGGGATGAGTAGACACGTTAGTGTATTGTGTCATGTACGAGAAGTATGCTTTTGCATGTAGCTAAACATGTGGCACTTTTCTTTGTTTCTGCTTTCTTCTTGAGTTTTTTTTTTTAACTTAAGAGGATAAGTGATCGATGACATTGGCATGTGGCGAGTCTGCGCCTTTGTACGTGTTTAGGAGTCGTTTGGTAAGATTAAACTATAGTAGTACTTTTTACTTACCAATAAGAGGAGAACCAGGCAGCAGGTCAACATATTTGATATGCGTTTTGCCCGGTAATTTTATTATATAATTATTAATAAATTATTATAAATTATTTAAATATTAAAAATTTAATAATATTTAATAAAAAATAAGTATTTATGACATATTTGTTTCAACTTTTTCAAACCTAATTTTACTAAATATCACTCTTAATTAAAGATATAAAATAATAAGCTAACTATTGATGTTTTAAATTAATTAACTTTACATTTTATGTGGGATCTATTTAAATTTTTTTTCTATTTTTTATAATAATTTTACTATATCACTTCTTATTAGTTGTTGTGAGTTATTTAAGACATGTTTATTTCACCATTTCAATCATAATTTTACTATATCACTCCTAATTAATTACTATGGTCATCTAAGTATTATATCACTTAAATAGGAATAGAAAAAAAACTATTATAAATTACAATAATTTAAAACTTAAATTATTTTTAAAATGTAATTGGCTATCAACGTCACAAAAATTTGGACAAGGAGAGTAACATATATTATTTAAAAATTACATAAAATGTATTATAAATTACAAAGGCAAAAACTTAAAATATTTTTAAAAAAATTAATATGTTATATTTTTAAATAAAAATACGTAAAAAAATACTATAAATCACAATATATAACAACTTAAAAAAATTAAATGATAAAAAATATTTGATTGACTTTCAAAATTATATCAATGCCACTTAAATTGAAAAGGAAGAAAAATATTATAAATCACAATAATTAAAAAATTAAATTATTTTAAACATATAATTGACTAAATTTTATATTCGTATTAAAAAATTCATCAAGTATATATAATATTTGATTATAAATTCAATTATTATTATCTATTAATTCAATTATATATATATATATATATATGTATGTATGTATGTATGTATGTATGTATCGCATGATTTTATAAACTATAATAGTTAATAACTTAAAATATTTAAAAACATGTCAAAAGTATGATTGGTTATCAAGAGTTTAATTTTGGTCGTGAATTAAATTTTTGAAATAAAATTATATATTTAAATAATAAATCAGAATAATTGATAATTTAAAATATTTTAAGAATATATACAAAAATTACTTTGAAAAATAAATTTATTTAAATTTCAAATTTTAAAAAATCTCACTGATATGATTATTGTTATAATATTAATTTATGATAAATGTTGGGCTTGTGCTTTGCATGGGCTTCTTGTGATTTAGAGGGTGTGTGAAAGGATAGGCTTAAAAGCTAGCCAAAATAGCTTTTAAGTCATATTTTACTTTTTGAAGTGTTTGGCAACTTTAAAAATTGCTTAAAAAAAGGTTAAAAATTATTTTTTTAAAAGCCAAAAGTCAAAATTACCTTAACCCCTACTTTTTTATTTTTGGCTTATGAGTCATTTTAGTTTGACCAAGTAAAAGACATCTTTATCCCTTATAATTCTCACATCTTTCAAAATTACCCTCTTGCTGCTGCTTTGATATTGCCACCGGGTATATCCTTATATTTTTCTACTTTTTCGTGTAGTTGTGGCTGTGGGTGGTAATGGGTGGTTAGGGTCATGTCCGAGGGGGTTGGGGCGTGGGGCTGTGGTGGGGGCGGGAGATGGGGAGAGAGCGGGAGTGGGTGGGAGGCCAAGGTTTGGCCGGGGGGGTAGTGGGGGGCGCGTGGATAGCGACGGTAGGCTGAGGGTTGGGTCTTGGAATATAGGGACCCTTCAGGGGAAGTCCATAGAGCTGGTGAAGATTCTTAGGAAGAGAAGGATCAACCTTGCGTGTGTCCAAGAGACCAAGTGGGTAGGGTCTAAGGCTAGGGATGTGGACGGTTACAAGCTGTGGTACTCTGGGAGCGACAGGCGTAGGAATGGAGTTGGCATCTTGGTAGATGAAGAGCTTAGAGGTCAGGTAGTGGAGGTGAAGAGGATCAACGATAGGTTGATGACTATTAAGTTGGTCATTCGGGGGTTTACCCTGAACGTGTGTAGTGCCTATGCGCCGCATGTGGGATCGGAGGGGGAGGAGAAGATGCGGTTCTGGGAGGCTTTGGAGGAGGTGGTGAGAGGCGTGCCCAGTTCGGAGAAGATTGTTGTAGCAGGGGATTTCAACGGGCACATCGGGGCGCTACCGGGAGGCTTTGGGGATGTGCATGGTGGTTTTGGTTTTGGCGAGAGAAATGAAGAGGGTGCGACCCTATTGGAGTTTGCGAGGGCGTTTGGGCTGGTGGTGGTGAACTCGGGCTTCCCGAAGAAGGACGAGCACCTGATCACTTTTCGGAGCGCGATAGCCAGGACCCAGATTGACTTTTTGTTGCTTAGGAAAGGGAATAGAGCGTTGTGTAAAGACTGTAAAGTCATCCCGAGTGAGAATCTTTCGACCCAACATAGGCTCTTGGTTATGGATTTGGGTATAAAGAAGAATAGAAAGAGGAGGAGTAAGGAGTGTAGACCGAGAATTAAGTGGGGCGGCTTGACGCCAGTGAATGCGTGGGAGATAGGAGAGAGGCTGGCGGGAATGGGGGTGTGGGAGTGTAGGGGGGACGTGGATAATATGTGGGATAGGGCGGAAACGTGCATCAGGGAGAATGCAAGGGAGGTGTTGGGTGTTTCTAGGGGCCGGGCCGGACATCATCGGGGGGATTGGTGGTGGAATGAAGAGGTGGGGAAGAAAGTGGAGACCAAGAAAGAGGCGTATGCTAAGTTGGTGGAAAGTAAGGACGAAGAAGAGAAGCGGGTAAACAGGAAAGAGTACAAGCTAGCGAGGAAGGAGGCGAAGTCAGCGGTCACGGCAGCTAAGACGGCCACTTTTGAGAGCTTGTATGCAGGGTTACAGGGGAAAGGAGGGGAGAAAAAGTTGTTCCGACTCGCTAAGGCTAGGGAGAGGAAGGGTCGTGACCTCGATCAGGTGAGGTGCATTAAGGGGGAGGACGGTAGAGTGTTGGTGGAGGACGGTCACATAAAGAAGAGATGGCAGTCGTACTTTCATACGCTCTTGAATGGCGAGGGGGACAGAGCTATTGTGTTAGGGGAACTGGAGCACTCAGGGGAGTGTCGGGATTTTAGCTATTGTAGACGTTTTAAGGTAGACGAGGTTAGACAGGCAGTCCGCAGGATGCGAAGGGGTAGGGCGACGGGGCCGGATGAGATACCGGTGGAGTTTTGGAAGTTCGTTGGAGAGGCTGGTGTAAGGTGGTTGACTGCATTGTTCAATGAAATTTTCAGGACGGCAAAGATGCCCGAGGCGTGGAGGTGGAGTACCATGATCCCCCTCTATAAGAATAAGGGGGACATTCAGTGTTGCAATAACTATAGGGGGATTAAGTTACTGAGCCACTCTATGAAGATATGGGAGAGAGTGGTCGAGGTGAGGCTGAGACGGATAGTGTCTATTTCGGAAAACCAGTTCGGATTTATGTCCGGTCGCTCGACGACGGAGGCAATCCACCTGGTACGGAGGTTGGTGGAGCAATATAGGGAGAGGAAGAAGGATCTGCACATGGTGTTCATCGACCTGGAAAAGGCGTACGACAAAGTCCCCAGGGAAGTGCTTTGGAGATGCTTGGAGGTGAGAGAAGCACCGCAGGCATATATACGAGTAATTAAGGATATGTATGAGGAAGCGAAAACCCAGGTGAGGACGGCGGGAGGAGACTCAGAGCATTTCACTGTCCTGACAGGATTGCATCAGGGATCTACTCTGAGTCCCTTTTTGTTCGCGTTAGTAATGGATGTGTTGACGCGGCGTATCCAAGGGGAGGTGCCGTGGTATATGCTTTTTACAGACGATGTAGTCCTGATAGATGAGACTCGAGGGGGTGTGAATGACAAATTAGAGTTGTGGAGGCAAACTCTGGAGTCTAAAGGGTTCAGGGTGAGCAGAACCAAGACAGAGTATGTGGAATGTAAGTTTAATGACGTGAGGCGGGAGAATGAGGTAGTAGTGAGGCTAGAAGCACAGGAGGTAGGGAAGAGGGATAAGTTCAAGTATCTCGGGTCCGTGATCCAGAGTAACGGTGAGATTGACGAGGATGTCTCGCACCGTATTGGGGCGGGATGGATGAAGTGGAAACTCGCATCGGGGGTGCTGTGTGATAAGAAGGTGCCGCCCAAGCTTAAAGGCAAATTCTATAGGGTGGTAGTCCGTCCGGCCTTGCTGTATGGAGCGGAGTGTTGGCCAGTTAAGAACTCCCACATCCAAAAAATGAAGGTGGCAGAAATGTGGATGTTGCGCTGGATGTGTGGACTGACCCGAGGGGATAGAGTTCGGAATGAGACTATCCGGGAGAAGGTTGGTGTGACTTCAGTGGAGTGTAAGATGCGGGAAGCACGATTGAGATGGTTCGGACACGTGAAGAGGAGGGGCATGGATGCCCCGGTCCGTAGGTGTGAGAGGCTAGCGTTGGATGGTTTTAGACAGGGTAGGGGTAGACCGAAGAAGTACTGGGGTGAGGTGATTAGGCGGGACATGGAACAGTTACAGCTCACCGAGGACATGACCCTAGATAGGAAGGTCTGGAAGATGCGAATTACGGCAGAGGATTAGGGCCAGTTCGGGTCGCTAGTGTAGGGAATTAATTGGTGGGGGTGTATTCCTGTTATGATTCCGTATTCAGTGTTTCGTGTTCCGTGTTCCATGTTTATTACGAATCTGTGTGCTTTCCTCTGCTTTATATTCCTGCATTCCTGCTTTACTCTGTTTTATATTCCCTATGGGTGCCGTATCTATGTTATGTCATCTGCTTCTGTGCTTCTGTGCTGTACTATATGTTTGTGTGATATCTCGTGACTTGAGCCGGGGGTCTTTCGGAAACAGCCTTTCTACTTCATCAGAGGTAGAGGTATGGACTGCGTACATCTTCCCCCCCCCCCCCCAGACCCCACTAAGTGGGAATACACTGGGTTTGTTGTTGTTGTTGTTGTTGTCTCTCCAAGTTGCATTTTTTTCTTCATTTTGTGTCTTTATTTCTTTTTTTAATGGATTGCTAGCAATTTGAGGCTTGTGGGATTTATGAGGAATTGAGAAGAATTATTTTTTTGGGTAGTTCATTTGACTGAAATAACAAATTTTAATGGATTGTTAACAATTCAGCTTCTTTTTTGGGCGAATTTTATTCAAAATTCTTGAAGAAAAATGAAAAATCAATAAACCTATTTAGCTGAAACAATATTTTTTGCTCCTTTTTGAGTGTTTTTTGTTCAATTTGTAGAAGAAAAAAATCTCGTAAAACAATAATAGGTTAATTAGGGTGGCAAAATTCACAAAGAAAAATGGATCCATATAGCACAACAAATTTTGCTTCTTTTTGAATCTCTTTAGTTCAATTTTAAGAAGAAAAATGGAGCACAAGTAACTTATTCTTTCATGAAAATATTTTTAAAAAAATAAATGCATTAAGTAGTTTACACTAAAATTTAATTAAATTAAATTATACTAATTTTAATTTGAATCATTTTCAAAATAAAAATCTAATAGTAATCAACTTTATATAATATTAACAATTATAAGGATATTTCAGACATTTTGATTAAAACAAAGTGCTTGGCAACAATTGTCTACCAAACACATCTACAAATTCTTTTCAGTTTTATCACTTTTATCCAAACATATAACTGTTTATTTTTAAAATAAGTTTCAACATTTAAGAAGTACTTTTAAAGTGCTTTTTAAAATCAATTTTTTTTCAGCTTATCCAAACGAATTTTTAGTTGATAAATTGGTATAGATTTTATCTTACATGCTATGAAAAATAAGGAAATTAATATAATATTACACATCAATTAAAAATTTATCGAGAGAAAGAAGTTTTTTCTTAGGATATAAAATGATAATTGAATGATTTTGTAGGAAAGAAAAAAATTTTAAAAATCCACGTTAGTATAAGAGCTTCTCTTAACACTCGGATGACTATATAGAAAAGAAAAATTCAAAGTAATTTTAGTGAATTTTTTCAATACTCAGAATGATTATATAGGAGAAAAAAAATTAAAGTAATTTTAATAAAATTATCGCAATACTTGAATCACTATAAGAAGAATTAACTCAATATAATAGATCATGGTGCAATTAGTGATTGTTTGTTATTCTTTCAATCGCATTTTATATGACATTTTGTAGATTTTAAGAGTTAAATTAATATGTTATTATAATATTTATATAGTTTTACATATTTTAAATTATTAATTATTATTATTTATATTAAAAGATTAAAACAATTATATTATAAACTCATAAATAAATATTTAAAAATATATATATAAAATAAGTATTAGCTTTCCAAAAATTTGGATAAACGAAGTTATATTAATTTGGTAATTTCCAAGTCAAGATGGAGTTATTTGCGCAACGAAATTTGAAGGCAACATTTGCAACACGTTTTTTTTTTTTTTTAATTTTCAGAGTTCAAGTTAACAATCATCGCACCATAATCTATTGTTGACATATTTCCTATAGTCGTGTTAGAGGGTGTCAATTTTCACCAACAGTATAGATAATATAAATACATCGGAAAAGGTTCAAAAATATCCCTGAACTATTTAAAATAGCTCAAAAATGCTCCCATTAGATTTTTGGCTCAAAAATACCCCTCCGTTAAATATTTGGCTCAAAAATACCCCTCCCTCTAACGGAATTCGGAAAAGGATCAAAAATACCTCTGAACTATCTGAAATGGGTCAAAAATACCCCTCCGTTAAATATCTGGCTCAAAAATACCCCTCCCCTTAACGAAATTAAATTATTTCGATTGAATTAAACCCTAACTTTAACTTTTTAACCCTAATACTTTAATTTTTTTACATAAAAGTATTTTTTTAATTTTAAAAATAAGATAATGAAAAAAAGTATTTGAATTATAATATAAATTGGTTGAATTTGATTTGAAAAATAAACATACATTTATTCTAAAAAGGTATTTTCACTTTACATCTTTTTAATCTTTAAAGAAATTAACAAAATATAAATTAAAGAAATTAATGAAATATAAATTTTCACTTAAAGAAATTAATGAAATAAAAATTAAATGATGAACTTTATATAAATTAACGAAATAATCGAAATAATTTAATTTCGTTAAATACCCCTCTGTTAAATATTTGGCTCAAAAATACCCCTCCTCTTAACGAAATTAAATTATTTCGATTGAATTAAACTCTAACTTTAACTTTTTAATAATAATACTTTAATTTTTTTACATAAAAATATTTTTTTAATTTAAAAAATAAGATAATGAAAAAACGTATTTGAATTATAATATAAATTGGCTGAATTTGATTCGGAAAATAAACATACATTTATTCTAAAAAGGTATTTTCACTTTTCATCTTTTTAATCTTTAAAGAAATTAATGAAATTAACGAAATATAAATTTTCACTTAAAGAAATTACCGAAATATAAATTAAATGATGAACTTTATATAAATTAACGAAATAATCGAAATAATTTAATTTCATTAAATACCCTTCTGTTAAATATTTGGCTAAAAAATACCCCTCCCTTTAATAAAATTAAATTATTTCGATTGAATTAAACCGTAACTTTAACTTTTTAACCCTAATACTTTAATTTTTTTACATAAAAATATTTTTTAAATTTTAAAAATAAGATAATGAAAAAAAACATTTGAATTATAATATAAATTGGTTGAATTTGATTTGAAAAATAAACATACATTTATTCTCAAAAGGTACTTTCACTTTACATCTTTTTAATCTTTAAAGAAATTAACGAAATATAAATTAACGAAATTAACGAAATATGAATTTTCACTTAAAGAAATTAACGAAATATAAACTAAATGATGAACTTTATATAAATTAACGAAACAATCGAAATAATTTAATTTGGTTAACGGTGAGGTATTTTTGAGTCAAATATTTAACAGAGGGGTATTTTTGACCCATTTTAGATAGTTCAGGGGTATTTTTGATCCTTTTCCGAATTCGGTTAGAGGGAGGGGTATTTTTGAGCCAAAAATCTAACGAAGGGCATTTTTGAGTTATTTCGAATAGTTCAAGAGCATTTTTGAGCCTTTTCCGTAAATATATTACTAAAGAAAGAAAAAAGTTTATTTGTATCAAACCTTTACATCAAACTAATAAATGAGTCAAGGCTTAAATATGTCATTAAACTATTATAAATAGTTAATGTCATTCGTTATAAGTTTGACTCATTTATGCATTATCCTTAAAATTTTAGCTCATTTATGCCATTATAGTTATAAAAAAGTTCATTCATGTTATTATTTTATAACCATGATTTTGCAAAATTATTTTTACACGTCAAAAAAAAAAATTTGATTAAAAATAAAATCAGATCCATTAATGACACGAATGAATCTTTTTATAACGATAGTGACATAGATCAGTCAAACTATTAAAGATGATCGCATAGATGATCGCATAGATGAGCTAAATTTATAACAAATGATACAAATGAATTTTTTCTAATAATTTCACGAAATATTTGAGCTTTTTTCCTTAATACGTAAGTATTATGTGCATGTAGCTTTCTAACACTTCAACATAATTAATTATTTTATATTTTATCTGTATTTGATTACGAATAATTACAATAAACTAAATTGATTTATACCGGAATGGACTTAACCCAAGTAAAGCCCA
This sequence comes from Capsicum annuum, assembly GCF_002878395.1. NCBI lineage: Eukaryota > Viridiplantae > Streptophyta > Magnoliopsida > Solanales > Solanaceae > Capsicum > Capsicum annuum. The sequence continues at coordinate 211,271,426 of NC_061111.1, read as the reverse complement.
ACAAAAATATGACCGTTAGTTATACTTTATAGCAACTTTAACGGCTAGTTTTCTTGCTCCATTATAGCCACAGTATTACTGTTAACGGCTAGTTTCAACCCCCACCCCCACCCCATCCTCCCACAATCTATATATAACACACAAATAAACCTCTGAAAAACCAACAAACAAATCTCTCTTCCTCCTTTCTGACTTCTCTTTTACAACTATAGAAAAGAAGTCTTTTGAGCTAATTTTTACTTACCAAATGGCTAGTTTTTCAAGTAATGTGTTGTTCTATTCTTCACTAGTGGCAGTTCTTTTTTTACTCATGTTGAACTTCACAGAAGCAAGAGAGTATTTGGTTGGTGGAAAAACAGATTCTTGGAAAATTCCATCTTCTGAATCTGATTCCCTCAATCGTTGGGCAGAAAAATCTCGATTTCTTGTTGGAGATTTGCTTGGTATGTGCAAGAATCTCAACTTTATCATCTGCATTTTCATTTTCCCCTGTTGATGACACATAAATTATGACAGAGTGGTATAAACTTTGATATTTGCTAGTAGTTCCTCTGTCCCAATTAATATGAGACACTTCTCTTTTTAATTTGTTGCGAAAAGAATACAACCTTTTTATTATTGAAACAATTAACTTTGACTTGTACAGATGTAACACTGAATTTTTTTTTTTTGGCAGTGTGGAAGTATGATGGAAAACAAGATTCGGTTTTGGAAGTGAGCAAGAGGGACTATGTGACCTGCAACACTACAAGTCCAATAGCAGTACACAATGATGGCAACACAAAGATAGTATTGGATCACTCAGGGGCATACTATTTCATCAGTGGAGCAAAAGGGCATTGTGAACAAGGCCAGAAATTGATTGTTGTGACCTTGTCTGACAAGAACATGAGGAGATTCACGGGTGCACCATCGCCGTCTCCAGTTGACATTGAAGGTGCACCAGCACCAGCTCCTACTAGCGATGATGATATATTGAGGGCTAGTTTTGTTGTGGCTTTTGGGGTTTCTGTGGGGTTTTGTCATTTGATTCTTTTTGGGAATGAGAGGGAGATGATGTTGTGGTGGCCTTCTTGGTCATTAAATCCTTAGATATATTCTTTAATTCAATTTGCTTACTTTTTCCGCAGAATAAAATAAAGCTTGATTTCTTTGAATTCAGCTCTTTCTGTATATTTGTTAGGAACATTAATGTCATCTCTCTCTAGATGCCTGCTCTGCCCAGCCGTGCCCAATATTTACCACAAGAAAGAAGAAATATGTAAAAGGTAAAATGACGTGAGCAAAGGCCTATTAACTTCAATGATATTTGAATCATCAAATTTTTTGTGTTGTTTAAGGGTCCGGAACTAAAATGATGTTCAGCTGTCTCGTCAAACCTAAAAAGATAACCTAATTTTTCTTTTTTACCAAAAAATCAAAATAAATTGGTTCATACGGTTCGGATACTTTTTTTTCTTCAAAAGTTCAATTTTTCGGTTCGGCATTCAGTCTGGAACTTAATTGGGGGGGCGGGGGGGGGGGGGGGTGTTCAACTATATTATTTAAATGAACTTAATATCTTCATCATCATGTTTTGTGATTTTAAAAGGGTCCGGAACTAAAATGAATGTTCGTTCAGCTGAACTAATTTTTTCTTTGTACACAAAAATCAAAATAAATTATCGGTTCTACGATTCGGATACTTTTTTCTTCAAGAGTTCAACTTTTTCGGTTCGGCGTCTAGTTTGGAACTTCGGTACCCGTGGCGTACACTAGGTCTATTTCAGGACATGTATGATGACCCGAAGACCCCCATGTAAGGACGGTAGGTGGAGATTCAGAGCATTTTTTGATTTTGATAGATCGACTCTTAGCCCTTTTTTATCTTGGTGATGGATGTTTTGACGCGACATATTCAAGGAGAGTTTTGCCTTGGGTATGTGCTGATGATGTGGTTACAGATTGGCGAGACTCGGGGAGAAGTTAATGATAAGTTGGAATTTGGAGACAGACCCTTGAGTCTAAAGGATTTCGATTGAACAGGACCACGACAGAGTACTTGAAGTGTAAGTTTAGTGATGTGTCGCAGGAGGCTGACGTGGTTGTGAAACTGGACTCTCAGGTCATTCAGAAGAGGGAGAGTTTCAAGTATCTGGGGTTTTGATTCAGGGCAATGGTGAGATTGACGAGGATGTCACACATCGTATTGGGCCAGGGTGGTTGAAATGGGGGCTCGCTTCAGGAGTTTAATGTGATAAGAAGGTGCCCCCAAAGCTTAAAGGTAAGTTCTACAGAGTAGGAGTCCGACCAGCTATGTTGTATGGAGTGGAGTGTTGGCCAATTAAGAACTCTCACATCCAAAAGTTGAAGGTAACGGAGATGAGGATATTGTGATGGATGTATGGCCATACTAGGAAAGATAGGGTGAGGAATGCGACTATTCGAGAAAAGATGGGAGTGGCTTCGGTAGAGGACAAGATGCGAGACATGAGGTTATGTTGGTTCGGGCACGTGATAAGGAGGGGTTCTGATGCTCCAGTGCAGAGGTGTAAGACACTGGCTATGAATAATTTTAGGCAGGGTAGAGGGAGGTGATTAGGCATGATATAGAGCAGTTATAGCTTACAGAGACATGACCCTTGATAGGAAGGTCTGGAGGATGCGGGTTAGGATAGAAGATTAGGGGGTGGGAGTACGTTAGTCACTGCAGGGGAACGTTCTTTATTTGTGTTTGAAGTTTCTTGTTCGTGGTGTTGAGTGATGTCTATGGTTTTGGATAGATAGTTGTTAGTATTATCTTGTGGCTAGCGGTGTTAGTTTATTTTACATACTGTACTAGTTTATGAAGGATGCGGATTAGGGCAGTGGGTTAGTGGGTTGGAGTTCGTCTGTAACAGTAGGGAAAAGTGCTTTGTCTGTGTTTCTTGTTTGTGGTGTTTTGGTAATGTCTATGATTTCGAATAGCTAATTTATAGTATTATCTTGTGGTTGTCTTGTTACCTTTATTAGCTAGCAACTTATTATTCCATTTTGTTGTGTGCTATTATGTTTCTTCTTCTTATACTGTTATTTGTCCTGTGTCGGAGGTCTATGAAAAATAGCCTCTCTACTTCATCTGAGGTAGTGATATGGACTGCGTACACATTACCCTCCCCAGACCCCAATATGTGGGAATACACTGGGTATGTTGTTGTACTAGTTTATGTGCATTTATATTTTGTGCTTGTTATACTGTTATCGGTCCTAAGCCGGGAGTCTATCGAAAATAGCCTCTCAACTTCACCTGAGGTAGTGGTATGATTTACGTACACTTTACTGTCCCCAGACCCCACTATGTGGGAATACACTGAGTGTGTTGTTGAATTGATGGGGTCAGGTTGAGTGGTTCAAGATGAAATATTTACAAAGTTGAGCGAGGTGTTGCATTGAGTCCGATTGCTTGATACTAATTTCATAAAAAAAAAAAAAAGATAGTTTTAAGTATCCGGAGTCTATGATTTAGGAGAATGGAGAGATTGATGAGTATGTTACTCATCGAATTGGGGGATGAAATAGAGGCTCGCCTAAACTCAAAGGCAAGTTCTACAGAATGGTTTAGACTAGCTTTGTTCTAAAGAATAGTTTAGACTAGCTTCGTTTCATAGGGCAGAGTGTTGGCCTGTCAAGAAGTCTCACATCCAAAAAATAAAAATGACGGAGATGAGAATGTTATAATAAATTTGTGGGTGTACTAGGAATGATAGAATTAGAAATAAGGTTATTGTAGATAAGGTGGGAGTGACTTCGGAGGAAATCAAGATAAGGAAAGTGAAGTTGAGATAGTTCGGACATGTGACGAGGAGGGGTGATACCTCAGTGCGGAGGTAAGGGGTTGGCTAGTTATGGATGTAGGTGAGGTAAAGGTAGATCAAAATATTAGAGGGAGGTGACTAGACATGACATGGAGCAACTTCAGCTTACCGAGGACATGACTCTAGATAGAAAGGTGTAGAGGATCATAGGAACGAGTACGTCAGTGCTAATAGGTAGGAGGACTTTGTTATTCGTTTTAGTAGTTATAGTACTAGTATTATTTCAGAATGTTATATCGTTTGTTGTATTACTTAGTGAATCTTGTCTATGGTATTACTGTGTGTGGTAATTTTTGTTGTATCTTGTCATTTTACTATTCCTTTCTATCAAAAACAACCTCTCTATCTCACTGCTGAGGCAGTAGTTTGAACTGCGTACACTTACTCTTCCTAGACCTACTTGATAAAAGTATACTGAGTAGTTGTTTGTTGTTTGAATTGCTATAAGCAGGGCAAAACTAGGGATACGATTCATTTGAATCTTTTTTGTCAAAAAATTACATTGTATACACATAATTAAAATTATATATATATATATATATATATATATATATATATATATATAATTTAATCGACATAGAGTCATTTGATTATGCTTCACCATTTAAATTCCCTTAGTAAAAGATAAAGTTGTCAATACGAACCTGTCCAGCCCTCTGAACTAAGCCCACACGGGCTTTAAAGTTTGACGGGTTAAGTTGGGTTGATCCATAAACATGACAGGCCAAAAAATAGCAAGCCCGGCCCACCACACTGTGGACTGCCGGCCTCCATGGATCAGCCCACTTTTTAAAATATATTATTTTTATAATTTTAAATTAAAGTTTAAAATATTAATTACATATATATTTATAATATAATATTACATGAAGTTACTACTTGTTAATCAAGTCTCAAATTTACAAAAGAAAATCCTAATAATCTATTAAATTGAATAACTTTTAACTTCAAATTCAAACCAAATAGAGGTGTTGAAAAACAAACGAAACAGAGAATGAGTAATAATATAACTAAGCTAAAGAACAATATTAACCTAATTTTGTTTTAATTAAACACAATAAAACACAAAAAATGTCAATATTTAGTTATTAAAAGTGAAAATGAACTCTTATGAAAAACTCTCATGGCACTTATGGCGTGTTCACAATCGTTATTTCATCATCATCCAACATATATGATTCCTTAAAAATTTTGTATTTTAATTATCTATATATTTTATAAACATAATTAATATTTAAATATCTATGATGGTCCAAATGGACTTTTTTGAGTTTGGACTCATTTTTTTATTGTTAGTACTCTATTCTATTTTTAAAGTAAAAATTACATATATAACGACATGTTTACTAGTATTTACTAAAAATTCCAACTATTTTCAAAATTTCATAAAATCTCAATTTGTAACCTTTGATGATACATGTTAATTAACTTTGATACATACTACGGATACAAGTTTTAACTAAACAAACTAGCACATTTTAAGGGAGGTAACAGATAACTTAGCATTAAAACAACAATTAAGCTAACTAATTTAGGTAAAACAAAATAAAATCTCACGATTTATGGTAATTAGTTTGTTATTCCACCATTCTAATCAAAAATCTTTTCATAATCTGTTTTGAAATTGTAAAAACTTCATACGACCGATTCAAAAAATTCATACTACCATTTTTTTTATTTGTTAATTTTGTTTGTGTATTTGAAATGAATATTTTGGTGTTGTTATGTCATTCCGGTGTTTGGGTTAACGAAATCAACTATGTGGGCTGTAAGAGCGATGGAATCATAATTAGTGAACATGTAACTTACGAAAAACTGATTTTGACAATCACCGGAGAAGTGAAAATTGACGAAATCCATAAAAAAATCAAGGCTCGTTACATTGTTGAAGGAAATATTTGTCCGTTGTTGATTCGTAACGAAATAGATGTGAAGTTGTATGTCAAAATTAAGAAAACTGAGCAGGGTGTTGGGACATATCCAGTTATCCTCACTACATTAGATAAGTCTGGTAGTGAAATGTTGTTGCAGTAATGTGTTTGGAAAGACCATCAAAAAAAGTTGCAGAAAAAACCTTTGTTGGATAAGAAGGGGACAAGATCATTACTGATTGCAAATATAGTGATGTTAAGGTTGTGCAAATCTACAAGGACAAGTGTACTCTAATTTCGGTTATGGTATGATTTGCAATTGAGCATTTCTTCAATTTCTATGCCAAAAAATCGGACAAGAAAATGTATCAGTTGTTGTTAATTATCTGTACGTTAATTTAATTTTGTATCCAACGTTTGATTAATTATTGTTTAACAAAATTTTTTTGTCCTTATGTTATTAAGGCCGAGATACATTTTGTTATGCTAATGATACATTTTGCTCATATTGTATCTGAATTATGAAGTTTTGTTTAACTATGTTTCTCATTGTGTTATAGTTTTATCTATATCTACATACAAAATAAACATAATAGTTTTGTTTTAGATACATGTTGTACAAGTTTGTGCAGTTCATGAATCTAGTAATCTGTATTTTATCAGTGCGTGAAGAAAAATAAGTTGAAGATTTATTTTCATTGATTCAATTATGTCCTACGATGTCGTTTGGAGGATTGTGTTTGGATCTTTAAAGCATCATGTCGTCGGGAGACTAAACTTTTTAAAATTAGATTTTTTCAAGATGTCCACACATGCCCGTTGAAAGATCGAGTTTCTACCAACTTCAAGCTACAGTTGGGTTTGTTAGTGGTTTTGCTACTCCAAAACTTGTCAATTATAAGAGAATACACACCCTGAATGATATAATCGAAGATATTAAAAATATTTTTGGTGTAGACATTAACTATAAGAAGGCTTGGAGGGCTAAAGAACGTACGATTGAGATGTTAAGGGGGGAACCTATGGATGATTATCGACAAATGGCTAGATATATATACATGTTAAATTTCATATATCCAGGTTCATATATTAGAATGCATAAACCAGAGGATAATAAATTCATGTATTTGTTCATTGCACTGCAACCTTTGAAGAGTGGATTAGAGTATTGTAGGCCTATATTTGTGGTTGATGATGCACATTTAAGTGGAGCATATAAAGGTACATTTGTTTTCGCAAGCACTCTTGATGGAGGAGGTAATTTATATCTATTTGTTGTATAGTTTTTTTGTGATGTCATTCAGATCATAATTTGTATTATTTCATTTTTTTATTTGAGAAATAGATTACTTGTATCAGCTTTCTTAGTTTTTTTACTATCAAAATTGTAGGACGCATTCTGCCGTTTGCGTATGGTATTGTTGACAGTGACAATGACAATTCGTGGACTTGATTTTTTGAGAATTTTAGAATTATTTTTTGAAGAGCGCGACAGTATGTATATTTTATCCGACCGTCATGAAAGCATAATAAGGGTTGTCAGCATTGTGTATTCGATGTGCCGCACTTTGCATGCATTTGACACTTGTGGAAGAATGTTTGCACAAACTTCAGGAAGAGTAAAGATAGACTTAGCGATATTTACTATGCTATGGCCAAGGCATACCATAAAGATGACTTTGATTTTTTATGAAATCAAGTTGGGAAGATTGATCAGAGGTAAAGTCTTATCTTGAAAATGCTGGATTTGAAAAGTGGGCACGTGTGTATGCACCTATTAATCGAAGTAGAATGGTGACTTCAAATATAGCGGATTGTATAAATGGTAAACTGAAGTTAGCACGCAAGTTGCCGATAATCAAAATTCTGGAACAGGCTAGAAAATTATTTGAAAAGTGAAATTGTAAAAATAGAGAAAGAGCATCTTATGCAAACACGTCACTGGGTTGTAGATTCGAAGGAATTCTTCAGCTAAATACTTCAAAATCTTCAAGGCTTAAGGTTAGTTTAGATGTTTACTTTTGTTTTACATGTTATATAATGTTTGATTCATATTACAAGATACTATTTGTTTTAAAACTTTGATTTGAAAAATATTACAGTAAATTCATCAATTATTTTTTTTGAAGTGATACAAAAATATTATAAAGAAGATCTATATGTATCTATGTGTTAATATATTATGATTAATCTTGCAGGTTAGTGCGTCTTCAACATATATGTATTCTGTTTACGATGACGACAGAAAGTACATAGTATGTCTTGATAGGAGGACTTGCAGTTGTGGTAGATTCCAATTGGACGAGATAACATATGAACACACGACTGCAGTTCTAAAAAGCAAGTATGTAGTTGATATGAAGCCTTATTGCTCAGAGTTTTATTATCCTAAAATGTTAAGGAAGACGTATGAAGAATCGACGTTCCAATGCCCGATAAGAAAGACTGGATTGTGCCACAAGAAGTTACGGAATAAGTTATATTATCACCAAAATACAAACATCCACCTGAAAGGCCAAAGAAAAATAGACACAAGAAATCAAGTTAACTAGTGACATCGAGTAGTAATTGTTGTGGGAGATGTGGTTATGAAGGTCACAACAGGTGTACTTGTAACTTCTTTCCAAAGGAGGAGTGACAATGTAGTTAACTGATGAATAATGTTGAATAATTTCTCAGCTTGTTGCTGGATTTTTTATCTCTTTAATTCGACATTTTAATTGATGATATTGTTGCTTTTTTTAATCTTTTAGAAAAACAGTTACCGAAATAAATAGTTGTTTTCATTCCTTTGTTAATTATTTGTATATGTTTTCAAGATGTATTTTATCATGACACATCATATAGAAATTAAGATATATTAAACTGATAATGTTATTAAATTGTATATTAGTAGTTCTGCTATAGTAAATAATTGAAAAAAGATACATTTTTATAGGATGTATCTCCCATAAATGTATAGATACAAGTTTACAAAATTTGTATCAATTGTAAAATATAATTTATCAATATTATTAAGATTTAGTACTAAAAGTTCTGCTATAATTTGTTATGTAGGTTAGAGACAAACATGTATTTGGATTACCAAAAAATGATTATATATACATAATAATGTAATATTTTGTTGGTTACTATTATTATATAATAAAATATGTTTCCTTATACTAGATACATACAGTTTAATAAGATGTGTCTCATATAATTTTATAGATACAAGTTTAAATAATCTGTATCACTTGTAAAATCTAATATGTCAATAGTTTTAAGAGATAGTACTATTAAGTTCTGCTATAATTTGTTATGCACGTTAGAGACAACATGTCTTAGTAGGAACAAAAAATGGTTATAGATACTAAATAATGCAATGTTGTGAAGGTTACTATCATTATATTATAATATATGTTTCATTCTTCTAGATACATATAATTATAAAATATGTATCTAATACAATGTCTTTATAAAGTGTAAGAAAAATGTATGTCAAAACATAAATATATCTTTAAATGCTTTAGCATTGCGTTATAATGGCTGAAAAAATAGAAGTATTTAATCATTAAAGAAACATAATGTATGTTTATCTAAGCATTACTTACAACTTCAAAACATCATCAAAGGTTCTAACATCATCAACGTTTTTAATAGCCAACTAACCAACAAATAAACAACTATTGAATATGCAAAATACGGTCTGTTTTCTTTGGTACGAACTTGCTCCTTGGCCTTGGTGGATTGTCATTCTCACTATTCTATGCTTTTTCAGATCCGTACTTGCACAAAAGACTAGTATATCTCAGACGATGGTATTGAACATCAATATCCAAAGATGAAATGCCTAATCCCTCGCTTAGATACTCGACATAGACAGCTACAAATACATCACAATTCCTTTCTAGCAATTACTAATTTAATTAAAAACACTAATATACACGTATACGCCAATGAAAATAACCAAAAAAGTAATATAATATGTACAAACTTCCACAATCTTGTTGTGCTATCTCAGATACATATTCCACTTGGAATGGATCACGTTCGGTCTTTTCCTTGTAGGATTTCAGTACAGTCAAGTTAGTGGGTACCTTTTACTCAAAAAAGTCACTATACTGAAGGTAAGTCAGAATCATTACAGCCAACTTTTTAATCTCACTTGTTTATATTCTTTTGCGTGAAGAGGTCATTGAATCATACACACGAATGCATTGATCCTTTAAAGTAATGACTGCCAATACCCAGTAAAAGGCACCATCACAGTTAATGGGGACAAAGACCTCATTAATCAGATGTCAGGGCTGACCTGCGCGTGTACTTAATTCCTTGATGGTGTTAATCAATGATATCTCTAAACAACAACCTCATCAGTCCTTATAGATGCATCTTGAGTTACAAGTTCCTTACCAACATCAACATTATAGTAATTCACATATGCCTTATTGATGTACACTTTGAAAAAGCAATCTGTGGTAGTGTATCTATTGGTTGGAAAATTCTTGTTCTTGTACTTCTTTCTCAAGTAGTACACAATGACATTTAAATATTGTTCAAATTATAATCAAATAAAATATATATTATAACAGGAAACTGTAATGATTATTACTGAGATACAAATTAAATTATTTATGTATCTAATGTGATTAAAGAAAAAATGCAGGTAACTGAAAGAGCAACAAGTGAATAAGATACATATTTATATAGAACGATACAAGTTTTGTAATTGTGTATCTAATAAAAATTACATTCGGCTAAAACATCCCAAAGATCTTTACTCGCAACAAATCATCAAATTTGACAGAAATAAGTTTCTTTTGCATGATCTTTAGCTTAAATAATTCTTCTAACTTGTGCAGTCAATGTAACAACCCCATGTTATAGACGTTAATACATCATCATAGATATCACACAATTCTTAATGCATTTACTAATGAAAATCTACTTCAACAATGTTTAAAGGAAAAATGAAGGTAATTGAAAGATCAACAGTTGAATAAGAAACATATTAATATATGATGATACATCTTTTGTTTTCATGTATCTAATAAAAAGTAAGAACAGAATAAAAAACTCGAGATCTATACTGCGGCAAATAATCAAAATTGATTGAAATAAGTTGTTTTGCATGTTTTTAAAATTAAAAAAATCCATCTAACTTATGCAGTCAATCTAAAAACGTCATGTTATAGACTTTAATACATCTTATATATCATATAATCCGAAATGCATATACTAATGAAAATGTACTTTAACGATATCACAATTTGAGATTTTGGATATCCATTTTGAAAATACCTCATCATTCCAACACTTGTTTTGTTGATACATTAGGTAGAACCAGTTCCTGAATTTTGAAAAAGCAACTACGAAATCTAATTGATAAAATCTAAAATTTGAGTATTTAATCATGTAGTAGTGATTGTCCTTATCTTTCCTGTAACATAACAGTACAGTAGAATTTCAAAAAAAAAAGTAGTAAATTGTATATTACTTTTGAATTTAAAATAAGAAATTTGTGAAGTTACTTTTTCATGTGTTGCTTGTAAAGGCCTTCATTAATCCATTCTTCAAAAACTTTCATCTCTTCATTTGTTGAATCCCCAGTAATGTCATAACCTTCAAATGGGTATTTATATTGCTTTTTAGAATCCAACTTTTCCTTTCCTTTAGAACTTGATCCAAAATGGGTCAAAAAGGGAGAACGGTAAATCTTTGATGGCTTCCTTGAATGTTGTGCAGGTATCTTTTTAACTTCTGACAAGGCCTTTTTTGGCATAGAAAAGGCAGACACAATTATGGTGTCACTAACCATATATTCGACTGGAGTTGTTGGTGAAGGCTTGTAAATTGTCTATGTCATACTATGTTCTCGAACTGAATTAATATTATCAATCGGTTGCATTTCTTTAACAACAATGTCATTCAGTTTCTGAATTCTATCATTCTGAATATGATTTGAAACAGTAACAAATATTTTATTTTAAATCATGAAGTAGTAATTATATAACTGCCCGTATTTTTTTTACTGAATTAGATTCTTATTACTAAATTAATTAAACTGTACTAGATACCTAAATGTTAAGTAAGATACAAAAAGTAAAAATATTTATCTTTCTTGAATAACTTAAGACAGGTACAAACCTATCACATGTATGTCTTAGTTTACATTTTATCATTTCAAGCATACAAGAAAAGTTATGTTAATTACAAAACACATAATGAATGTCAATTATCTTTTCATGTTGTTCACCATTTTTGAAAGGTGATGGTGTTGGGTTGACTTTGTCCTCATCCATTTCAACTGATTTATTTGTTTCTTTCACTGGACTATCTGTACTAGTATGTCCTGCAACATCAACAATATCATCTGAAGGATCACCATCTTTCCAACTTTGTTTTAGATGTTTTCCTGCAGATTTTTTATCAATGAATAAGAATATTCAATACGATATTAGTTAAAAATATGAGAAACAATATAATTAATACTATTTTATATCTCATATGAAATATTATATGAGATATAAAATAGTAAATATATATCCATGGCCACCTCCATTTTCTCTATTTTTTTCGAGATAAAATGTGGACTGATGGGATTACTATGGTCTTCAAAATCAGCTACATTATCTGAATGTTGACCCTCTTTCGAGCTTTGTTTTGCAACGTTTTCCTGTAACATATAGATGAGAAGCAAGAATAAATTCAATATAGTCATTAATAAATATGTGTTGTTTTAAAGTATGTTACCTTTTCCACAGTCTTATTTTTCAACTGCAATGACTTCAAAACTTCATAGAATCTGTCATTCATCACACGCTCCAAATCGCTGAATTTCATATCAACCTAATAAATATGCATAGTTGATTAGTTAAAGTGTATGCAAACCAAAAATTTATACGGCTTAAAAATATAGATCCTTGCGTATGTCTTCACATATGTCTTTATTTCGACTCTAACGAATCTAATATCGATTTAACCAAAAGCACTTTCCCGTTTATGCATGTAGAATCATCAACCTCTTTACTCTTTTGTTTTTATCTATTAGATTCGCCAGCATTTGTTAAGCATGAAAAAGAACTCGATATAGAAACATATTCATTATGAGAAAAATATAACAGATGTTGATATGAAAAATACCTGCTGTCTGTTTTTCTTTTGCGTCCCAACTCTGCCTTTATTCTTTAATTTCTGATCTTCTTTCTATAGAAATATTTTTTTACTCTTTGACAAAGGTGCAGATACTGTATCAACTACGTGTATCAACCCCCTCATCAAAAATTATGGAGGCGTCATACTAAAGTCATCAAAACTGTCATAATCTGTGAAAACTTGGGGCAAATTGACTTTGAAACTCGTCTGATCTGGATTTTCTGTTGATGATGGCATCAAAGATGTACCAAGGTGATCAAATACAAAACTAGTTGGTAGCAAATCAAGTTTTTACAAATTCTCCGCAGTAGAAACAATGTTGAAATATAAACACTATGTACAAAAAATTTATTCATTAAAAATGATTACGATTAAAACTAAAATAATATATCACAATGTATGAAAAAAATTCAATCAGTATTGTACCTTGCTAAATATTTTGGTCATAAATTAATCATGCTGAGGTCGGACTGCAATAACCCTCCAATTCAATATACAAGGTACGCTATTACCCTTCTTCACAACAACTTTGGTATCAACATTTGAACAGAGTTCAAACATCCACACAGTAAGAACTTGGGGGATGCCACCCAACCTATAAAGCTGTTTCTCCACAAAAAAAAAATTCCTAAGCGAGGCCATCAACCTGGAGAAAGAAACTTTACCCCAAGGAAAGAATTCATATTTTTTTCTATCTTCAACCATTTTGAAATCAGAAAATGGAACGGGAGAAGCATTCAGTTGTGAGCAGATGAATGTGTGGATGAAGAATAGGATTGTATCTACAGGGTATTCTCTATGGTTTCAAGATTTTTCTTCAGAAAGTATTCCACCAATACCTCCTTATCAACCTCATTCGCTGATCGGGGAAAATACTTTCTCATAATAAGCCGACTCGAAGAAGAATCATCATATTTGAAATCTTCAACATTACTAAATTAGTTCAAGTCAGATATCAAAGAAAATTCATAGATGGAAAACCTAAGAATATTGCCTTTGATAAACACATGCATCTCTTCTTGATTTGGTTGCTCGATATCGAGTATAAGAAGACATTTTGTTATTTGTCCAATATAATTTGACAGATAAATGTTGAGATAACATCCACAAATAGTGTTTTCAAATAATCCTAAAACTTCTTGGCCGACGACTTCTTTAATATCATCCTTAACTTTTAAATTGCATAAACTTTCAAATCTAAGAGAATGAGGTGGAATTTCCTTTATAACGCAACTCAATTCCTAAAAATTAAAAAAAAAATAACATGAGATGCAAAAAATCTACAATAAGACAATATAATATATACAAAAACTATAAGAACATCATACAATAGATACAAGATAATACAAAATGTATCTTGAAGCTTAAAAATATGTATCTTTCATTTATTTATTTCAATAAAACTAATAAAACATTAGATACATTAAAATACATACTCATCTAACCATAGATATAAGATAGTAAAACATGTATCTAGAAGAAATAACAAGTATCTTTTGTTATATGTCTTTCAATAAAATTAAAACAACACTAAATACATATTAATGCATTAACGATAACTCACAAATACAAGTTAACACAATATGTATCTATAGACTAATAAACTTGTATCTTTTGTTATGTTAATTTCAATAACACATAAAAAACACAAGATACATATAAAATCGTAAACAATAAACCAGATAGACAATAAAGTTTAAAACATATCATGCAAGTGAAAAAATGTATCTCGGCGTGATATTCAGCAGATCTGAACATGCAAATACCTTAGGAAACTCGTCTCTTGAAATAACTTCAACAACTTTTCTTCTCTTGGCAGGAGCTTTACTTGCAGAATTGTTGGATCCTCTTTTCTTAGAATCATGAATTTCTTTTTTCTTATCATTCTTAGCATGTTTTTGCCGTAATTTCTTCATAGTCTGTGGATCATTTCTATGCTTGGGTCTATTTTCATCAAAACCAATAGATTCGTAGTCAAAACTATCAGGAACGAAGTTTACAACGTCTTTATATTCTTTGATAGTTTCTAATTAAGAAAATCCAAGACTAAAAGATGATCCTGAATCTCTATTCATAATGTTAATTCAAAACAATGTAGCCTAAAGAAATGATAATCAAAGAAATTTCACAACAAAAACATTGAAAAATCACTTTGTAAACCCAAGCGCAAAATTATTTTTTTGAAAAAAAGCGTAAAATATGAATAGAAGAAATCGAAGTTGATTTTAGGGGGGAAATTTACCTTAATTCAAAGTTTTGAATTAGAGAGAGAAATTGGATAGGAACTGTTGCTGGAATTAAGGCATTGAAAGAGGAGAAAATGGGTTAATTTTTGATAAAGTAACGGCTTCAGAAAAGGAGGTGTAAACTTGTATCTCAACTTTACAAAAAAACTGTAAATATTGGGATTTAAGTAATATTTTAGAAGTGGGGGAATTTGTAGTAGTTTAGAAACTTAAGTTGTTCATTTAGGCAATTTTTTTATTTTTAAATTATTTTTTATTTGGCCACGAATCAGCCCAGCCATATTGCTCAAGCCCCACGAGCAAACGGACTTATTTGAGTTAGGCTAAAAATCCATGTTCTTAAACAGTCTATAAAAATCGTAGCTCACTCCTATTAAATTACAGGTCGGACCGGGCCAGTCCAACGAACTTGGCCCATTTGACCGCTCTAGTAAAAGAATTCAGGAAAAGGACAGAAACGACACTTCAAATTAAACTGTTTTCACAAAATGGCCATGAAGTTTAAATTTCACTTTCTAGCCGTTTCAAGTTGCTGGCTTATTCTATACTGTTTCTACACACCTTCTATACAATTTCTATACATATATTATACATATAAATATTCTATACGAAAATTATACAGTTTCAATGCACAATTTATACAATAATTGTACTTATTTTTTACACATCTTATACAACAATTATATAATTTTTATACACTTTATATATATATATATATATATATATATATATATTAATTATTATATATATTTTAATTATTTCTATACATATATTTTATATAGATACATATTCTATATAACAATTACATCATTTTTACATAATTATATTTAATTATTATTTCTAAACAATAAAAAAGAGCAGAATATTTTTTCAGTTAAAAAAATTATAGAAAAAAAAAACTAAAATATTTCTAAAAGGGTTGAATGGCCAAGTTGAAAATTGTATCGGTATTTTATATGGATTGTATCTGAACTATGTGGGCCAAAATGATTCAAATTAGAAAACGGCTATAAAGTGAAAATAGTATACCTGACTGACCTCTTTTTGGAAAGATATCAAATTTGGACTATTTGTTTTAAAAAGTGTTATAGAGTATCATTTTTCCAAAGAATTCTGAATCTGCAACCAACTTTGAAGGGTAGATATGGAATATGGATATAGTTTTTGACAGTTAGAGGTCATATCCTCTTTTCATAATATGAAACTACAATACACTGCCTATCTATCTCAAGATAGTGATACAGTCTTCATATACTTCGTACACTATTTTTTCCAGACCTCATTTGAGAGACTTCACTAGATATATTGTTGTTGTAATACATTTACCAACATATTGCACTGCTCAGGACCAACTAAGCCATTATACAAAAACAAGATGAAGAAGCCAAGAAATTTTTTTGTTGTTGTCTTGTTGCATATTTTAGCTGCTATATTATTATGTATATTTGTTGCAGATTTTGTTGTTTGAACTCTATTAGGGGTCGTTTGGTGTGAGGCATTAAAATATATAGTCTTGAAATAAAATAATAGTCCCGAAATAAAATTTTTGAGGCTATGTTTGGTTGTCAAATTTGGGATAATTTATCCCGGGATTAACAAATAGTATCGGAATAATTTCATCATAATTTACCTTGGGAGAAAGTCATAAAATGACAAAATTACCCTTTAAATTACTTTTCGAAGATTCTTCAAACTTTAATATAATAATGTAAACATAAGCATATTTTGAGAGATTAAAAATAATCCATTAAATTAAGATGAATGGATAATTAGTTATACCATACAATTAGGAATGATAATTATATTTTAAATTTTTTTAAAGATAGTTATATATGCAAAAAGAAAAAAAAAACTTTCATTTTTGTAATATAAAAACAAGTACTATTATTTATGTATAATTTTACGGGAAAGAAGGTAAAATAAATTATGTAGATATTAGTTATACATGAATTAAATAACAAAATTGTACTTTCAATTAACTTTTAAATGTATATTAATTAACAACAAATTAAATAATCAATACATATGTATTAATCAAACTGTTGCACCCAGTATTTTTTTTGATTTTTTGGCTGTTATTAATTCTTTTACTTACTGATAGTTTTTTTGTTGGATTTTTTTCTTGGTAATTCGTTTATTTAATTCCTTTTAATTTTTGCAAGAAATAATAAATAATGGCATTAATTGTTGATTAATTTCTTTTTTTGTTTCTATATTTAAAATTATTTTTTATTTTGAAAGTCAAATCTTTATAAATTCATTGACTACATTCTTATTACACACTTAAATTTTTTTAAAATTTGGTACTTCTTAAATTTTTCTTATTTTAACATTTTTATATTTATTTCTAATAAATTTTTTAAATCTTACTTAAATCAAATTTAGTTGATTTAGAATTCTAAAATTAATGAAAAAAATATTAGTTGTCATTAATTCGAATGACTTCTAATAAGGAAATACTATTTATGGTAAGCATTTCCTTATTAAAAGTCATCAGAATTAATGACAACTGATATTTTTTATTAGTTTAAGAATTTTAAATCAACTAAATTTGATTTTAAGAAGATTTAATACATCTACATTTATAATATATTAAATCCATTAACCACTTCAGACTTCTGATAGTAAAATATATATGTGCTTACAATAAAATATATATTTTGAACTTTTGCACTTCATTAAAAATCTTCGTAATAGATAAAATCGTCTAATTTTAAATAATTAAAAGTTACACGTGCGAGGCACGTGCGGCTAAACTAATACATCTATATCTATATCTATAATCTATATCTATATCTATAATATATTAAAAGTGTGAACGCCTTAGAAATGTTGTTTGAACTTTTTGCGCTTCATTAAAAGTCTCCGATTTAGACAAAATCGTCTTTTCACCTTTTTAAAAAAAATAATTACTTAATTATAGTTATAATATTGACTCCTAAAATATATGAGATTAAGACTCTAAAATCCTAAATTATATGGGATCAAGATTCTAAAATATATGGTAAGACTTTTAAGCTATAACAAGTCTACTAGAACAAGAACAAAATTTGTTCTACGAGTTCATGGCCAATATATACACACACGTAGTAGCCCTCTTCTCCAAACATGAGACAAATTCTCAAGATAGCTTTGGTTGACGATGATGTTGTTGCATCCTCGAGATAGCTTTGGTTGACCATGATGTTGTTGCATCCAGTAAGTTCTTTACCCTTACGCATTTTTTTGTGTTTTCTTAAATTGTACAATTTTAGTTTTTCCTTGGTCTGTAGTTGAGTTGAAGTAAATGCATGCATATGTTTGCCTTTGGTTATGGTATATTATATTGCTATTGTACTATCTTTTTCTTTTCATGTATTTCTTTTCTGTTCACCTCTTTATTATATCTCATTTTGCTTATATTATTTCATGTTAATGTTAATAAAATGAATTGAAAATCATACAAATATTTTTTATTTTGTGTCTATTA
The DNA here is from genome assembly GCF_002878395.1 of Capsicum annuum. Lineage (NCBI taxonomy): Eukaryota > Viridiplantae > Streptophyta > Magnoliopsida > Solanales > Solanaceae > Capsicum > Capsicum annuum. The sequence goes on along the minus strand of NC_061111.1, from coordinate 211,252,870 downwards.
CATTACTTTCCTTTGTACGAATTTTCTATTTTCCTTTTGGAGCTGTGCCAATTATATCCTCCTTTAATATAACTTGGTTCTTACAAACTTTCCAATGTGAGATTAGTCAACAAAAGAGAATATTATTGGCAAAAATATTTTTTATTTGTTGAAAAAAGTTTATATATGCATTATTATTTTTTCCTTACGTGAAATGTGTCATAGTATGTAATATGACATACTTATACAAAATTTATAGCAATAATTAACCGATTAGGGTATAGGGATGCTTCTAATTTTTTTGTGAAATTTCACCGGTTATATTACTGTTGAATATATTTTTTTATTTTAATAATTGGGATATAGCTTATTTTCGTGTATTTTTTTTTAACTATTTTGTGTCTCATTTCTATTCGAATTGAATAGGTTAAGTTGAATAGTATATGGTAACTTAATATTAAAAGTGTGGAGAACCTTAGAAAAGTAATTTGAACATTTTGTTCTCTTTTTTTCAAACAAGGTAACTTTTCTTAAAAATATTAATTTGTGTCCTACTTGGTTTATCAGTCCTAAAAGATATAAAAGAGAGAAAGAATAGTATTTAAATAGCAACACTATTTTGTCGATTTCCCAGAGGGATGCAGAATCATAAGGAACGATAATGTTCCTTAGCGATGCTTATTCTAATTAATAGATCCCATATTGGCAGTTCACTTAACTTGCTGATATGATGTGAAACTTTATTTTTAATAATCTTTGGGCTTCATGTTAAAGTTTAATTTGTTTTGTGTTCTTGATATTCTCTTGTGATGTTTTATGTGTGGTTTTTGTTTCAATTATTTTGATAAATTAATTTTATTTGTTTCACTATTTATTTTGTGTATTTGTGATAGGTATTGTGCCATTATGATATTATAGTCTCTTAATAAATGACTTTCACATTATACAATTCACATTATAATCGCAATATTATTATAAAATAATAAAGAACAAAGAAGAAGAGTAGAGAGATAATAGAAAGTAATTCTTATTTCTCTTGAGGGATGAATTACAATGAAGCAAAACTCCTTTATTTATAGGGGAAAACTAACTTAGGGGTTTGTAACTTTTTCATAAATAGATATACACAATATATGGTAATGTAGGTATTCACTATATATGATAAAGTAGACATTCACTATATATGGTCTATTTATAACACCCCCCTTGAATGTCTAATTGATAGATAATGTGTCTCGTTAAAACCTTACTAGAAAAAATCTAGTGAAGGAAAAAGAGTACACATCTCTAACAATACGCATATAGGTTGCCTCATTAAAAACCTTACAAGGAAAAATCCAGTGGGACAAAATCTCGTAAGGGAAAAAGAGTACAGCGCGTATTAACTCCCCCTAATGAGAATATCCTTGAACCTTTGCATTCCGATCTTGTGCACCATCTTCTTGAAAGCTGCAATTGAAAAAGACTTGGTGAATAAATTAGTCACATTGTCACTTGAACGAATTTGTTGCATGTTAATATCACCATTCTTTTTGTACTCATGTGTATTTCTGTCTCCTTTGATGAGTCCTCCATTAAGATGTGCTATGCATGATGCATTATCTCCGTATAAAATTGTGGGTATATTGTCATATTTCACACCATATTTTTCTCGAATGATATGTATCATGGACCTCAACCATACACATTCTCGGCTTGCTTCTTGAATAGCTATTATCTCAGCATGATTCGATGAAGTGGATATGATAGACTGCTTTGTATATCTTCAAGATATTGTAGTACCACCACATATGAACACATAGCCTATTTGAGACCGAGTTTTATTTAGGTCAGATAAGTACCCAAAATCAGCATGACCAATAAGATCGAGACTGCAAATTCGCTAATAAATTAACTAAAAAAAAAGCTATATCAGGTCTTGTAGTATTTGCAAGATACTTTAGTGCATCAATTACACTAAGATATGGTACTTCATAACCAAGGAGTTCCTCATTCTTTTCTTAAGGTCGGAATAGATCCTTATTCAATTTTTGCATGTTTCTCATTTAAGAAAATACTCTATTGCTTTTGAAAACTCTCCAAGAGTTTCAATGATACTCAAATCATCAAATTATATCTTATAAGGATAATAAAAAGTTTCCCAAAAACTTTATATGCTTCAGGCATTTTGAATCCTTTAGGGATTTTCATATGGATGTTTATCAAGTAACAATATCCAACATGTCAAGTGTGACATCTTCAAGTGTCTGGACTGCAAATCAAATAAGTTTTACGCTTATCAAAATGCATCCTTTCAGGTCACTTGATAAATGTTTCTACGTCAGCATGCTTAAATAAACGTAGAATTCGAATTCTCGTAATCTTTTACACTATTGCGTCAATATTATATCAAAGATATTATCGATGATATATCATTTTGTATCGGTTCACAATGTGACATAACATTTTGAGATCTCATCACTTCATTATTTCAGGTACCTGAACCTCTCATAGGTTTCATGAAGTGTTATGTCGTAGGCTCTTCAAGAGCACATTTCCTTCTTATTATGATTATTTGCTCTTTATTCTTTTCAAGGATTATTTCATTTGAAACCGATTAGTCTACCACGCTTTATGCATGCGTAGATTTTGTCCTTTAGGAACACAAAATAAGAGCATTTGCGCTTAATATGAGATGCTTTTGACATTTGACTTGAATTATCTTTTGGATGAAGATCTGGTGATAATTTCTAACATATTTCATAGTGTTTATAATCTCCCCCTTATGTTAGGAAAACTAACATGCATTCTCTACTTCTTAGAGGAATCCATCTTTGTTCATTATGGTATATTCATTAATCGTATACCGCACATTAAAATTATTAAATGGAATAATTGGTTCCCGACCTTGAACCAATTGAGAGGGAAGAAATAATCATAATTTATTGGTCTAATGCATACAAGTACTATTGCAATATATCATATTTCAGACCAATACATGAAGTTTTGTTCTCATTAACAATGATTTAGATATTTATCGAAGGCATTCAATGCTAAACCATCATCATCAAGATGAATTATCTTGATTACACAATCTGAAAAGTCATGCTTAACTCAATTTGATTGAGCAAACAACTTTATGAATGTCAAACTGCAGGTTGACAATAAATGTACATGTGATCATCTTATTGATGCATCATTTTAACATATCACATGATAGATGAACGGGTCTTTATTCACCTTTTATAATTTTTAGATTTGAAGGGATTCAATCCCAATATTAGTTGGTCCAACCAACTTATCATGAGAACAAACGACATAAACAATTCTTCAAGAATTGTTTATGTC